>NC_134150.1:23007500-23120000 GCF_033958435.1 Carettochelys insculpta
CTTCAGCCTCAAAGCTAGATTTTTTCCTCTGTAATTAGTGTATTTGCACAGAAAAAGGCTAGAAATATTCAAATTCTCTCTCACTTTTTGGGGTCTTATTTTATTTTCATGTGTTGTCATTTAGTATTTTTATTATGGATAGGGGACCTCAAAAGATGGGATTGACCCAGACCTCTCTCTCTCTCTCTCTCTGAGAGGACTTGGACCAAACTATGCAACTGATAAGCCAATAGAACAATGGCATTAAAATAGCCAACAAGCGAATAATTGTATAAAAACCTATAGATATCTATGGCTACTTTGTGAAGTGTGAAAAGGTTCATGTGTGAAACATGCTCCTTAACTGGGAGAGAGCACAGAAATAAGGCTAAAATTCAACCACAGAGACAATGCAATGGAAATATAAATACCATCTAGTAAACATAACAAATTGATAATGACATGACAGTAGGTTAAATATAAAAAGGCATATCCCCCCTCAGATTGCCCCTTACCTCCAGTTGTGGTCTCTCTGCTCATTGACGAAATGGGCAGCTGAATAAGAAGTGCTGTTTCTTTTTGTTCGTTACCTACAATATGGCAGAACCTTCAAAAGTACTCAGCATGATTCTAACTCTGCTCTCAAATTCAACTTACGGTATACTTCAGTGAGAACACAAGCCAATTCTGAGCACTTTTGAAAAGCCCATGCATAAAATACATAAATAGCATTTAAAGCAGTTCTTCCACTATATAGGAAGGGTGGTACAGAAGAACTGAAAGTGATAATAAATTATGACACTGAGCCAGGCAGAGACAGAAAGGCACTACAATTAGCATTTGCCCTCTTCCATGTGAAAATGACCTGGTGAACATTGGCCTGTGTTGTATCATGCATGCAAACCATAGGATATTTTTATTCTGTGTTCCGCTGCCCTTCTGCATGTATTCTCCATAGTCAATTGCACCATCTGGTTGGCAGTTTGCCTACGTGCTTTGCCTGCTTTCTCAGAAACCATGGGCGGATGTGCTTCAGAAAAACATTGGAGAGGATGGAGCCTATTAGAATACCAGTGTTGCTCATGTCCTCTCTTTTATCCACAGTTTTCTGGGATGTCTTATTTGGAGTGCCCATATAACCAAATACTTTGCTACCTTGCACTAGCGGTGAGCTTGGTTAATTTTCAAGCTGCTTCTTAGAGCAAATCTCCCCATGTGTTTCCTCTGTTGATTCATATTCTACACAAAGAGCAGCCTGCATTAAAGAGAAAAATTCTCAGAAAAAGGATACGTTTTTTTGTTAGGCTGCTTGGCGATCAGACAGTACTGCAAATGGGTAAATCCCATTACCTTCTTCCCCATTTTTATCCCTTGTTTTCTTTGGATATGTTTATTTTCTGGGATCTGCTTGTTTTCACCTGGGCAATTGGTCAACTGCAGAGACAAAGCAGTGACAATGTGCATGAGTATTAATTTTTTTCGGCTACAAAGTTCATGCACCTCACTAACCAGCTTCCCGTAATATATTTGCACTGCTTCCACACAGCAATCCCATGCACATTTCTGACCATATTCCCCAGGGTAGGAGTGCTTTGGAGAAGGATACATTAGGGTCTTATTGTGCACCCATTTGAGTTTAAGTTACATAAGATCCCTCCAAAGACCCTTAACCAGCCCAGTAAATGTGTGCTCAAAATGTGCCATGGAGAGCAGGAGCCAGCTAAATAAACCCAGAGCTGCACTCAGGATTGCTTAGAGAGGTAACACAAGTGGGAAACATGGCACATATCTTGATTGCATACTTAATGCAAATATATGAATGGATGGTGGAAAATAAACACTTCCTTATGGCAGGGGCACAAAATAGGTTGAGAACAGCGCTGTGGGATATATATGGGTCAGTATAGCTGGACTAGCCCTGTTTTCTATTCACAGAAGCAGAGCAGCACGACTGGCTGCCTGAGTGCAATTAGAGGCAGCTTCCTCCCAAGGGGGATTGTACCAAAATATGTGCAACACCAGAGTGAATTTCATGTGTGGACGTGGGGCACTGCAGTAGCAAGGAGTTGCTACTGTTGACAGTGACAAACCCTCTTTGCCTGGCATGGACAAAGACTAACACTCCCCTTCTCGTTTTCCTTCCCTCTAAGTCTCTTCAGCTATTGGCGCTCACCTCACTTCTTGCCATCAGTGTTCACAATAAGAGTCATAGAAGAGTCTTCACATCTGAGCCAAGCAACTCAAAAAAATACAGTCAACTAAGCTAAAAAGATATCTGGTAACAGAAACATTCAGAAACTAGCATAAAATATGGAGTGCCACAGAGGACAACAATCTCATCAATAAAAACAGAAACCGTGGATTAAAAGAGCTGCCTTTCTACTCTATGTTTACGCAAGGCCTCCTAAAATAGAACCCAATATCAACTGGGACCTCTCAACACAACTGAAATAATAGTTTTATTAATTATGTTATTATTATTATTATTTATTATTATTATATGGGATTTTTCTTCTATTTTATGTACTAAATGTGCTGACCCAAATGCTGCTGTCATTTATCTCCAGTGTGTTCTAATTACTTCACTGGCATTGCCACAATAGTACTGTAAATGTGGTGGCATGTGCTTCCTCATGGCCTAGCTGCCCAGCTATAAAATAACGAGGGAGTCTGGGCCTGTACCTGGGTTGCTCACCTGTGCTGAAGCCGTTACTGCCACACTTATGCTACTGTTCCCTGTGTGATCTAGATTAAACTAATATTGGTTTGCCTACCTCACATCTTTGCAGTGTAGACAAACGCTGAGTGTTAAACTATGTTTAGCAGTAACCATTGCAATACAGCATGAATTTCACTGATTAAAGTAATGTATGATGTGCATAATATTATATGCTTACAGGATCAGACTATTGTGGGTAATGCATACTAAGAGTATACTGAATAGTAACAGAGAGGTAGCCATGTTAGTCTGTACTCTACCAAAACAAAACAGCAGAAATGTAGCACTTTAAAGACTAACAAAATGATATATTTGGTGATGAGTTTTTGTGGGACAGAACCACTTCATCAGAACAGTCACATTTCCAATACAGACTGACATCTACAAGTACAGAGGCCCAAAAAAATTGCAATAAAAACTGACAAATCAAGTACATAGGGCTGAAGGAGGTGGGTGAGGGGTTGGAAATGTTGTGTCTTGCCTGAGATAATTATGAGCATCAAAGGAAGGGAAGCAGTCCTTGTAACGCATGAGGTAATTGTTGTCTCTGTTCATACCAAGTGCTAATGTGTCAAATTTGAATATGAATTCCAATTCAGAACTTTCTCTGTGTAATCTGTTTTTAAAGTCACCTTGTTCTCAGACACAAATTCTCAGGTCTTTTACAGAATGGCCTACTCCATTGAACTGTTCAGTGACCGGCTTATATGTATTGAGATTCTTGATGTATGCTCTGTGTCCAAACGTTCTTTGGCAAAGAGTTTGCCCATTCTGTCCAATGTACATTGTGGCAGGGCATTGTTGGCACATAATAGCATATATAATACTAGTCAAAGTACACAAGAATCTGCCCTTGATCTTGTAACTAACATGGTTCGGTCCAGTGATGGTATCCCCAGAATAAATATGTGGACAAAGTTGGCAGCAGGGTTTGTTGCAAGCAAAAGTTCCTGGGTTAATATTACAGTAGTGTAGCCTGTGATTGCTAGTGAGAATCTCTCTTAGGTTAGGAGGTTGTCTACAGGAAAGGACAGGCCTGTCACCTAGGGCCTTCCAGAGTGTAGCATCATGATCTAAAATAAGATGTAGGTTTTTAATGATGCATTGCAGGAGTTTGAGCTAGGGGCTATAGGTGATGACGAGTGGTGTTCTGTTATTGATCTTTTCTTGAGCCTGTCTTGAAGTAGGTGGTTTCTGGGTATCTGTCCAGCCCTGTCAATTTGGTTTTTTTTTTTTTTTACTTCTCCCGGTGGTTAATTAAGTTTTATAAATGCTTGGTAAAAGGTCTTGAAGTTTTCCGTCTCTGTCAGTAGGATCAGAGCAGACGTGATTGTATCTAAAATTTTAACTCTTAACGATGCCTTGTGTGGTGTGTACTGGATGGAAGCTAGAGGTATGTAGGTAAGTGTAGCAGTCTGTGGGTTTCCAGTAGAGAGTGGTGTCGAAGTGTCCATCAGTGATTTGTACTGTGGTGTCCAGGAAATGTATTTCTCATGTGGAATAGTCAAGGCTGAGACTGATGGTAGGATGCAGGTTGTTAAAACATCTGTGGAATTCTTCCAGAGTCTCTTTACCTCGGGTCCAAATGATAAAGATGTCATTGATGTAGCCTAATTAAAGGAGGTGTAATGGGACGAGAGCTAAGGAGTCACTATTTTAAGTCAGCCATAAAAACGTTAGTGCACTGTGGGGTCATGCAAGTGCCCATAACAGTGCCACTAATCTGGAGGTATAAGTTGTCCCCAAACAGGAAATAATTGTGAGTGAGAACAGTTACATAGGTCAGCCCCCAGATTTGCTGTGGAAACATCAGGGATGGTATTCCTGATAGCTTGTAGTCCATCTTCATGTGGAATATTGGTGCAGAGAGCCTCTAAATCCATGGTGGCAAGGATGGAATTGTCAGGAAGATTTCCAATGTTTCGTAATTTCCTCAGGAAGTCAGTGGTATCTCAGAGATAGCTAGGAGTGCTGGTGGCATAGGGTTTGCACACCTAAGCCTGGCCTTAAGGCAAGGTGAGCAAGGCAGTTGCTTTGGGCCCTGCACTCTAATTGAATTAGCCTCTACTGCCCATGAGCCAGGCCCCACTATCAGCATACCATCTTAGGCCCTGCCCACTGGCTAGAGCCCGCTGGACTGGCTCCATAAACACCAATAATTTGCTGCACTAAAAATACAAGGGTTATCTACAGCTACATCACTCCTATCATCTTTGGTGAAATAATTATTTTGAATTCTAAGTTCTGCAACATACTGTGGTACCCGATATGCCAGAATATGACAACTGTTGCTAAATAATGACATTTTAATGGGTAAAACATATGTATTTAAAATAGGAACCGTTCTCTAATCCAGTGTAACTGCAGATATCTTATGCGGTTCATGAAGATTTATCTACCTCTGAAAACAATTGTGCCAAGTGACCCACTATAAACAAGCATATATGGAAATTATTTATTAATTTATAACATTCCCACCTCAAAACATCATCTAGGATCCTGTTTGCAATAAACAAAAATTAAACCAAACTGGGATAAATGCCCAGAAAAAGAAAAAGGCATGCCAATAAAAATGGAACGGGGGGAAAAACTGTTCCAAAATATATATACACTTGTCTCCAGATGTTGTGCCACGTTATAACATGCCCTGGAAGTAACACTGTCCAGTTACAACTCAGAACCATGCTACAAATATGTGGTAAGAAGGGATACTTTTAGCAGAATTCATTTACTGCAATTGAAAGTCAAGGTGCAGGACAATTATAGCTTAGAAAATACAATGCATGTTAATTTTAAATGAAAGTTGAGTGTACATGCTGTCATATTCTGTCCATATTTCAGTTGAGGCTATTGATCATATTTTGTCTTTACTTACTTTATTTTAACATATAATACGTATCTATAAGAGAACATGCCCCAAACACTTTTGTGAGGGACTAGTGGTTCCCTCAAGCACATTGCACTTGTATTCTATCACTGTCTTCCATTCCATATTTTATTTATAACATCTCAGGGCTTGTAATCCTTTTTAAAATTTTGATGACTGAGATGAATAATGATGAGAAAGCTGTCTAAATATGGAGCTACTTCTAGGAAATGCTTCTGAGGTCTACAGAGAGCAGACACCATAAAGAAACATTTTTATTTTTAAAAGGCTTAATAGACCAGGACAGAGCCTAACATGCTTTTAATTGGGTGTCACCTCCTGGTTCTGACTTTGTTCTTATAGATATGCTATTTTACCCCATCACCTCATGGAAGCCTGTCATCTCTGTCCTCCTCTACCTCTATTCCTCCCAGTAAAGCCTGTATCAGCCCAGAGTGTGACACATGGAAATGTTCATGTTTGTTCACGGCAGATACCATTCACCACTCTTTGCACTGTGACCGCTTATCTACACACATCTCGGAGGTTTCTACTGGAGCAACCTCCCCCTAGAGACCAATCGCTACTTTGTCAACGTACTCAGATTCCCTTAGTCCAGGAAACAAGATTCCGGAGACAAATTTCAAGGCCCAGACTCCATCACAGCAGGGCATAGCATTGATGCAGTGTCATTCAGCCTTCCAGTTTGATCTAAGTAATGATTAGGGGCAATTTTACTGAATGTGAGTAGCAGAAAAATGCTACCAGAAAACTCAGCAACACAGATATCTCTGCTCTAGAGTAAATGTAAACATACCTGAGGCAGAGGGGGAAAAATATAAATAAAGTAGCTGCAAACTGAAGATGGATAATAATCAATGTGATCTAACTTAACTCAGTTTGTGCATTTGCTACGGAATAGGATCTTAATATACTAAGATAATTTCCTAATATAAACTGCATTGCCAAATTTGAAAAAGAACAAAATGGTTTGAAATATTATACTCAAAAAATGATTGCGTTCAATATCTTTCTGCCTCATGTATCATTTAAAAATAGGCCACAGCTTGTAACAATCAGACAGAATTAATCACTTAGAAGCTTAGCATAAAGAACTTGCAACCCCAATATTATTATGTATTATCATTAACTCATTCTTTAAATTATTACATAGGAAATTAATGAAAAGTTTTTGACACTTCTCCATGATGCCTTCACAGTTAAGGTTATTATAGGTGTAAAATATCTATAACTCTCTAAATATTTATTTCAAATATTGGATATGCCACTGTAGCCAGACAAAGTCTCCCCCTTACAAGCCAGCTTGCTTGCTGCCCCCCCCCCCACTGAGGAGCACACAGGGCACGGAAACGGCTGCTGACAGCACAGTCTTTGATGCCCTCATTGAGGCCCAGATGTGCTAGCTCATCGTGACCCTGAGAAGCAGAAAGTACAGATAGAAGGCTAACAGGCCAAACTATCAACATGAGAGGGGGGGGGACCCTCAAGAAATCACCCCAGCTGGCATTGATCAATATGATGCACACACACAACCATCCCAGAAGGGGAAGTCCCCCGCCCACGCAAAAAGAATGTCCTGTACTCTCAAATTGCTTATCTCCTGTCTTACAAGTGCAAATTAAGTAAGAAATGCCCTTGTAACAAACTGGCGTCACAAAGACAGACCAGTATGATCTGGCACCATAGATAAGAAAGAGAATACGTAACCCAAAAGGGGTATAAAAGATGGGCCCAGCAGAACTCTAACTTTGAGTGCATTCCACCAACTACCTGCTGGTCGGGTCAGGTGATTGCCTCCCGAGGTCCACAACTGGGGA
This sequence comes from Carettochelys insculpta, assembly GCF_033958435.1. Taxonomy (NCBI): domain Eukaryota; kingdom Metazoa; phylum Chordata; order Testudines; family Carettochelyidae; genus Carettochelys; species Carettochelys insculpta. Next base: position 23,014,903 of record NC_134150.1, read on the forward strand.
CGCCCAACCTCATATTCGTCTTTCCGCGGAATTGAGTGACCTATCCGGCTTGGCTACGCTGGTATCAAGAGACGCAGAGAGGGTAAGATACACCCATGCTAGGTCTCTGACTTTTTTGTGCACAGCTAAAGAATTAGAGCTCTGTAACTAGATGTCATTGTGTCAAGATATCATTGTGTTAGATGGTAACAGATATCTTTGTATTGGATTGTAACGTAACTTGTTAACACCTGTACTTTGCTAGCATATAAGAAGTAAACAATAGCCTTTTGTAACCGCACACTTATAACTGTAGCTTAAATAAACTTGTAACTAGTTAAGCTCTAAGCCTGAACTGGTTATCCTTTTGTCACTGCAACACAGCCGGCACAACAAAAAGAACTTTAACCATTTGGTTACTACAGCCTGGCCGTGGGTGAGAGTGCTAGGAGCTGCCTGCTCTAACAGTAAAAATCTGGGTTGCTTAGGACCCAGGGGAGTACCTCACCACACATTACCCGGCCACCGGCTAACAGCCACACTGAATCTTCAGAAAAGGAGGCAATCTTTCATTTATATTTTTGTGCTTAAGTGTGTGTGCGGGGGGGTATATGCACACAGAGACCATAATTTAAATAAACAAAATATATATAAAGCTGTCATTGGAAATTGCCCTTACAAACAAATGTGATCAAATACATCTGAAGCACTTTCCCCCTTTGTTTCATGATTAAAGGTAATCACAGAGTCCCTTTGATTACAAGGAGAGCTGGTAGCATTGCCTATTATCAAGATTGCCCCAAAGCTCAGATAGAATATGTTCATCTGTTTAGAACCTTGGGAAACTTCAGCGTTTGACGCTGAAATTTTCCATGCCATGTGTCTGCATTAGGCTGAATTATTTAGCAAAAGGCTAAAAATGTTTCAGCCATTTCCAGGAACAAAGCTATGGAAAAATAGGTTGTTTTCCCCATCATGCGTTGGAGCAGCAATTTCACATTTGGTGAGGGTGTGGCCTTTGTGTCAGAGATGTGCCCTTTCCCATCCCTGTGAAAGTCTGACCACAATTAGCTAAGTCATAACCCTTTGAAAAATCACAGTTCATACATGTTCACTAGAGACCTGCTAGAGCTAATCAGCTAACGTTCTAAAGATCCCATCCTTACAGTGCTCGCTTGAACTTCTCACAATTCCTCATGCTGACCAGACTGCATATGTGTTGTCAGTACATAGTGACTGAGCATGTTCTATTCTATAGCTAAGTGGACTCAGAAAAACTTTCCTTCTAATGGTTCCTCTGAGCCTGGATGTGGTTGACCATGGGAATGATATTCAGTAAAAATATAAAGTTGAATTCACTTCTTCAGTGATGTAAAGCAATATATTCACATAATCTATTATGCAAATAAGATAAACCTACAACCCCTCAGTCGTGGGAACAATCCCAGTTACTAGGTTTGCAGAATCAGCTCTCAATGCCCATTTTATGGTCTGATCAAACTTCTCCCTTCTGGACACCCATCCAAGGGAAAGCTCATAAGCTCTTATGGTTTAATTGTCTCTCATCTAGAGGTTCTCCTTAGTTAGGAAGTGCTAAAACATTCTGGATCCAATTCTATTTAATATTTTCATCAATGATTTAGATAATGGCACAGAGAGTGCACTTATAAAGTTTGCAGATTATGCAAAACTGGGAGGGGCTGCAAGTGCTTTGGAGGATAGGGTTATAATTCAAAATGATCTAGACAAGCTAGAAAAATGGTCTGAGGTAAGTAGGATGAAATTCAATAAGGACAAATGCAAAGTACTGCACTTAGGAAGGCACAATCAGTTGCACATACAAAAAGATGAATGACTGATTAGGAAGGAGTACTGTGGAAAGGGATCTGAGTATTACAGTGGACCACAATCAAACATCATTCTGGGATGTACTACCAGTAGTGTCATATCTGAGAAACTCTACTCTGCAGTGATTACATCTAATTGGAGTATTGTGGCCAGTGCACAATGACACATTTCAGGAAAGGTGAGGACATACTGCTAAAAGTCTAGAAAAGACTTACAAAAGTGAATAACGGTCTAGAAAAAATGACCTATCAGAGAAAATTTCAAAAAATGAATTTGTTTAATCTGGAAACAAGAAGATAGAGTGGACATGATAGCAGTTTACAAGTACCAAAAAGGTTGTAAAAAGGAGGAGAGAGAAAAAAATTATTCTCCTTAACCTCTGAAGTTAGGACAAGAGGCAATGAGCTTAAACTGCAGTGAGGGAGGTTTAGGGTAGGTATTAGGGAAGGTTTCCTAACTGTTAAGGTAGTTAAGCACTGGAATAAAATGCCTAATGAAGTTCTACAGTCCCCATCACTGGAGATGTTAAGAGCAGGTTAAACAAACACCTGTCAGTGACAGTGCTGCCAAGAGTTCAGGGGACTGGAAGTGATGACCTCTCAAGGTCCCTTCCAGACTTATGATTCTATGATTTGACCCATTTCTCTGTTAACCTCAGCTTCTTTAAATTTGCAGAAGCCAGCTAATTTTTTATTAACTACCTTTCTGGTTTTATCAACTGCTTTTAGTTTTTTGGCATCCTTTCAATCTCATCTGGGTCATAACACAGATCAAATGATCTTGGCATCTGGAAGCATTTGTCTTTAAAAAACCAAATCTTTCTTTTACTCTGATTATCAGTTCAAGCTTCCAGGACACAAAATCACTCTTTTTGGCAGCAAAGACATAAATGACCTGACATGTTTTGTTCAGTCTGTTTTATTGGACCTCACTGTTCTGAAATGTTTCCAAAAATCAATGGCAATTTGAAAAGGCCTTCAGCAGCATCTCTTGAACACATCATATTATAGCTTGATAGCCTGGCATCACCAAGATTCCATATAATAATTGTTATGTTTAAGTTACTGAGTAGGGTGGAAGAAAGAATTTGATCCTAGCTCCCATCTCTCTGACCACCAACATTTTATAAGCGGTTCATCCTACTTGCCTGAAAGTTCTCCTAAAGCAACAGATTATTCAGAAAACTTTCCACTTTGGCTATGTCTACACTAGAGGGCTTTGTCAACAAAACCCAGCGAGCATCCAAATTCCCAAGGTGTTCTGTTGACTGTAAATCAACAGAACACAGCACTTTTGTCAACCGTCTTATCCCGCTCCTCACGAGGCATAGCAAGTCTGTCAACAGAGGTCGGTCGACAGAAAGCTAGTCAGGACATTCTGGGGGTCCTCTGTGGACAGAAAAGGCCTCCAGCGCATTGCACGGGTGTCTCAGGGGACGTGTCCACAGCAATTAGCACTCCATGGTCCCTGCCTCCAGTCATTCTTAAAGCCACAGGGACCCTGGGAAACCCTGTGGCAGGAAGCTGAGAGGGTGGATGCACCACAGCTAAAGACTGTAGTCCCCCATGCCCTCACAGGCATGCCCTGAGACCAAGCCCTCCCATATGGCACACAGCCAGCCCCACACAAGCACCAGTGCAGGCCCACAGCTGGAAGAGCAGTTGCTGCGTGCACAAGGACCTCCAGAGGGACCACAATGTTGCCCTCTAGAGACTCACTGACCTCCTGGAGTGGTGGCTGCAAGACATCTGGGAGTGGTGGTCGTGGGGCCAGGATCAACTCCTGTCCTGCTTCGATGATGCCACCAGCATCTGGTGGGAGATGTTGGTCCAGCCACCCATGGCTGCTGCTCCCACCACAACTGACCTCCACTCCTGCCCACCGCCAGCCATCCCACAGGGCATCATTAACCTCTGGCAATGGCTAAGGGCCATGCACACCCTCCCCAGGCCCTCCCTCTCCACCTGCCAACCCAGACCCCACCATAACCCTTCTGCCTCTTCGCCTCCGCCTGCTCCTGGCCCCAACCCAGCCCTGATGGGGACCCTGAACCCATGATAGGAGGGGATCCTGAGGCTGATGTCAGTTGGGGTCCTGCTCTGTCTCAGGTCACAGCCTCTCCAGCCTCCTCCATGGATTGAAGCCCCCACCCACTCTTGTTCCAAGCCCTCCTGCAAGTTCTGATGCCCCCCACCACCTCCAAAACCCCTCCATGTACATTCATTGTTCATTGTTTTTGCACTTGCCTTTGCTGTAAATGGTTCTTTATTGCACCATTTCTGTCTTGTACTGGGTTTTATTTATTGAAGAAAATAGTTCTTTGAGCACCACTCCTTCATCCCTCTTTCATGGGCAGGGGTCGTAGAGAGGGCAACAGGCAGGGTCATGGTGGGGACGGGATAGGGCTGGGGGCCTAAGGCCCCCCACTGGGTGGAACTGGGGAGGATTACTGGAGGCCGTGGGAGAAGCTCTCCCTCAGGGCCTCACAGATCTGCAGCCCATCCTGATGGATCTAGTGGATCAGAGCTGCAGCCAGCTGCTCATACCCAAAGCCAGCATCTGCCCCCGACCCTGGGAGGACAGCCTCTCCCTTCCCATGCACAATGTTGCACAGGGCACAATATGTGGATACAACTTTGGGGATATTGTGCTCCCCCTCATCCAGGCAAGTGAACAGACACTGAAACATGCCTTGTGATGGCTGACGGTGTGCTCCACCTGTATTGGGGCCCAGCTGACGCAGCATTGAACAGTTCCCGGCTGGGGTCCAGCCGGCCAGTACAGAGCTTCGTCATCCAGGGCAGGAGGGGTTGGCCGTGAAATGCACAAGGCATGTTCACATCCCTGATGGCCAGCTCCCGGTGGGGCAGAAATGTGCCTGCTTCCATCCTCCAGCACAGGCTGAATTTGGGGAACATCCACACGTTGTGTGTCCAGCCTGACCACTCCACATAAATGTCTGTAAACTGCCCATAGTGATTGACCAAGGCCTGCAGCACCATGGAGAAGTGCCCCTTTCTGTTGACATACTTGGCTGCACTGTGGTCTGGGGCATGGATGGGGATGTGGGTCGTCTTGATAGCACCAAAGCAGTTCAGGAACCCCAGGGCAGGGAATCTGGCTGTGTCTGATAGACGGACAACCTTCTGCAGCAGGATGGTGTTGATGGTCATCACAACCTGCAAAGGGAGGGAATCAAACACACATCAGGGACAGATGGAGGGGGTCCTGCCCCCTCCCATTCACTTCTCCCCCCATCTCGGAGCTCTCTGGGATCCCCCCCATGAGGCCACCCCCTTGTCAGCAGCTCTGTGTGAGGGTGGGATGGCATAGTTCCCTGAGGACTGGGCTTCCCCCCCTTCAACCCCACCCCTCACACCTCTGTTCCTGCTTCCTGAGGGTCCCCCTTTGGTGGGACACCCCTCCATGCAGGGACTGCAGCTAGAGAGTGCCTTACCTCCATGAGGATGGTCCCAACGGTGGAATTCCACACACCAAAATGGTTTCCACGGACCAGTAGCTGTTGCAGGTGGCAAGCTTCCAGAAGGCAACTGTGACCCACTTCTCCATGGGAAGAGTGACCCACAGATGGGTGTCCTGTCTCTGAAGGCCAGGGCTAGCCAGGTACAGAACTCCAGAAATGTGGTGTTCTGCATGTGGAATTTCTGGAGTCACTGCTGGTCATCCCACTGCCCCAAGACCAGCTGGTCCTACCAGTTGTAATTGTTGCAGTGCCTCCATATCCACCTGTGTACCTGAGTGGGCAGGGGTCACAGGTGGGACCCTGCAACAGCAACAGTACGTTCCTCAAAGCTGGTTTCTGGTTAACCCTTCCAGAGGAAAATGAAGATGGCTGAGAGGAGGTGCAGTAGGTGCTGAAGCACCTCTGGGTGGAGCCAGTGCAAGCCTGGGGGCTGCTCTGGCACCACGGCTAGCTGGACAATGCTGTGTCTCTCAGCAAGCACTGAAGCCTTCTGCTAGTAGCTGTTCTGTCCCTCGTGGAGGTAGGCACGCCTTGGCATGGGCAGGGAATGGGACCTAGGGGAGGGGGCTTTAAGACTGTCTCGCTGGGGCTCCCAAAAGGGATTGTCAGCCATGCAAGCCTGTGTGACAGTGTCTCAGGTAGCCATTCTGGTGAGAAAGGGGTGGGCAGTCTGTCCGCTGTGTTGACAGAGTGGATCAACAGAGTGACCTGCTTTGCTGTCTGGCCGTGATCTGCCAACAGAAGTTTTGTCCAAAGATGTCTTCCAGCAAAAACTTCTGTCGACAGATCACTCTAATCCAGATACAGCCTTATGCAGCTTGTACAGAAACTTTTATTTGAATATATAGCTCATCTGCTTACTCTTCAGGTCTTATTTTCATGGAATACTACCTTTAACATATGTGTAGCCACATAAAGCCCCACAAAGCCGTGTACATCTGCATCTAATATTATTCCCATATGGAAAATAACTGATATTTTGTATCAGTAAACAACTTTGGACATACGTCTCCAACATCAACCCTCAGGAAATCTAACCCAATATAATTTTATGTGAATTTTCTTAACTGTTGAAGCAGTTTCAATTCTAACTCTTCGAAGCTATCATATATCTTGCTTGATAACAGTGTAGATCTTTGAATTATGATGCCCCCCGTTAGGCTCCTATCAGAGACTAACTGAAGTCACACACTTTCCAGCCCTAAAGGGTAAATGCTACTTGTAAACGAAGTTCTAGGTTCAAAAGACACCAAAAACATTAGTTCAGTAATTGGCTTATTCTGTACAGAGTTCTCAGGATTTAAATGCATTTCTCAAGGCTTCCCCAAGTCTGATGTTATCACTTTGTACAGATTTTTTGCTCCCCAAAACTGGCTTACCATAGAGTGCATTTGCTACTGATGATGTGCAGTCACAGAAGTGCCAGCCTTCACCTAGACTGCCCATGCTAGTAACTATGACAGTCATTCTGCTCCTTGACCCATTTTCCCTTCCAAGTGAAAACTCTGCTCTTCTTCTTTTGTGCCTTAAGCATCTTTGCAGCTCTCCTGCATAATAAGCACGTCTTCCATTGCCAAGGTCCTAAAAACATTTGGGCCCAGGTGTTGGTCCTTGGTCAGCCTCCAGGAACAATGAATGGGATCTCTGCAATGTAAAATAAGACAGTACAACAACAAAGTCATTATGTTCTCTCAGGACATGCTAAGCTCTAAAATAAATGCCTTTTCAAGCCTTGCAACAAACCCTTTATTCCTAAGGCTCATTACTGTTTTTTTTTAATTTTTTTAATTTTATTTACTGTCTCCTCTCCTGCTTTGCTGCCTTAGTGAAATTGTTGTTAATTGACACTTCTAAATGGAAGAGCCAAAAAAGGCAAGCAATTCCAGGAATGTTTGGTCTCTAACTAGCCCCACCCTGTGGCTTGCAGCTGCCAAGATGGCACCACATTAAAAGGTTAAACGAACAACTTCCAAATTTCTGTATCCTATTTAATCTTGCTTGTCAATCTTTTAAAGTGGCTTTTTGGCAGTGGAAGCAGGGATCTCTATCCTATGACAAGAAATTTTCAGCAAATGACCTTACTAGCAAAATTGTGATGTCCCCTTAATTGCTGCAGCTGCCCTAGTGTTATCATCATAGACACAAACCCTTTTGACAAATATGTGGTGCAACTTTCTGCTTACATTGGAATGCCATATCCCAAGGAAGAGCATGGTTGTCAGTGGACTCTCACTTTTTTTGCAGTGCAGACTCAGTCCACTCTGCAGCATTTTTGTGATTTCTTATAACACTTCCCCAGAGATGCAGTATACCACTGCCTACATGTGGAACAACAGCTTGATACAGCTTTTGTTATCTTTAATGAATTATTGTCTACTAATACTGAAGAATCTGTGCTGTCCTTTGAACACCCTGTTGAATGTCCCCCAAGCTGCTTGCCTATTTCAATGCAACCAGTATCTATCTTCACTGATACTGCTGCTAGCCTACACCTGTCAGACCACGCAGTAGCTAGCTTGCCTGTATCTCAGACTTCTTAAATAATCCCTGTTTTCCCATAGAAGTCCATGTGGGTTTAATGCCCAGAAATTAAAGGGGCATTCTGCTTTAAAGGATCTTAATTATCTAGGTAAAGTCTACTATTTAGTACAGCTTGAACTTCTCTAACCTGGCACCCTTGGAACCCGACTGGTGCAAAATGAGAGAATGAGGAGCTCAATATTTTCTAGCAGCATTAGCAGCACTTCCACTGCTTACAGGGCTCTTAGAAGACATTAACGGGTGAAGTACAGGTTTATTTAGATAGAACACAGAGCCAGGACTGATGGCTGTGAGCAAACTTTACCAGACCATGGGAAAATTGGCCATACCCATGATAGATGGACATTTGGCTAACGAAAATCATGCTGCACCACAGATGTTGCCAGGTGAGAGAGTGCCAGACTACAGAGGTATATGTGTCTCTGGACTCATACTATAAATAAATGTTCCTAAAGTTGGCATTCATTTTAGTTTAGTCCCACTCTACTGTACAGTATTAGAATAAAACAGCAGATATTGTCAAATGCTATTGCATGATAGTGGACATCAAATTATAATGGAGGCCTTCAGGACAAAAGCAAAAATTTATCAATACCATACCTAATATACAAATATTTCCCATTGTAACATAAATAAGTTGTTTGAAATTTAAGCACTTAAGCTTGAAATCCAAAGAATAAAAGTCCAGTGATGTTTTCAGGGTATTTGAAAACTAGAAAAATGATACTCTCATTTGCAGTATCCCATTATTTATATATTCTCTGTTTTTGACTTTGCTCATGTAGTTTCTCCTCATCCAATTTATGTTTTATTAATACATGATTGTGTTTCTCTCTTGCATTGCCCTGATACAGATATAATCCATCTGAAGTTTGAAAAGGGGTTTACAAATTAATGCTCCCGCTATCCCTTGTGAAGCATATCCTATTTTACAAAAAAATGAACAAACTTACACATAGAGATGTTACTATGATTTTCCCAAAGTCATATTGAGATTACCTGTAGAACTAGGAAGAATATCCAGAGCTACTCAGTCCTACTCCTAGGCTTTCCTCCTTGTGAATTATGTTGGTAATGCATAAATATTATCATCAGAATTATGAAATAACATTATGAGAAAAAAATGCAGAAATATATGCAGGTTGAACCTCTCTAGTTCATCACCCTCAGGACCTGACCAGTGCTGAACAAGAGAATTTGCCAGACCACGGGAGGTCTGTATTTTCTAGCATATTACCAACACGTCCAAAGCTTACTAGGCTCTTAGAAGACATTTAGGGGTAAATTACAGCTAAATAATAGCACAGAACACTGAGAGCCAGGACTGGTGGCTGTAAACAAACTTTATGGTCACACCCATGATAAATGGCTGTCCGGCTAACTAAAATTACACAAAATTATGGATGTTGCCAGATGAGAGAGGTTCATCCTGTACTAAGGAGGGATTTTCAAGTAGCATCTTCAAGTGTTCACATAGATCACTAAAAGACCATGAAATAGTAAATTCAATACAATAAGCAATAATCAAAAAGTGACAGTACTGGATATACCTTTACTCTGACCTACTGAGGCCACATGTAGTGGCCACCTCTGAGGCCACTCTTCATAGATTCATTTTTGAAGAATTGGACAATGAGAAGACTTATTACTTAATGTGATGATGATTTGTATGGTGTGGACATAGGTCACTATACAACTGATCTGGGAAAACACAACAAATATTTAATATCAGTGTGAGCAAGATTTCAACTCGGGTCAAGCATTTTAGTATTCCTTCTCTTTCTTCATTACCTGCTTCTGCCCCCACACCCCACTGTTTTCCAGCCAGAGAACAAAACATAACTTTTCCAGTACTACCATCAGAATAATTCTATATAGAAAAAATGATAGCATTAGTTTACTCAACTAGAGTTAACACATTCCTTTAAATATCAGCAGATAATAGTAGAAAGAATGTCCATGTGACGGCTTTTTGCTGAGCCTTCTGCTTTCAGCTGGCAAATTAGCTACTCATGAAGCATACAGAATCTTAACTTCATGCATTCATAAGTGTACGTCTAGGTACTAGTGTACCCATTTATAGCTCCCCGTTGCTGCATTCCTCTGTAGCCTTTGTGAACAGCAGTGCTATGCTTAGATTTAGATGGGCAACCTAGAGAATATGACACATGGCATCTCTTTAAGAAGAGGCCTGTCCTCCAGGATCAGACTTATAAATGGATGTTATATGCCTCTCTAAATTTGATTGGACTCACTAACATTTTATACTTCATAGAAAGAGTGGTGGAAAAAAGTGATTAAGATTGCAGGAATATTTCAGTAAGAAAAATTCAATCTATTTTCTGGCAGGCATTATAAAGTCTTCAGAAGTTGATACAATGCATGTGACTGAACCCAATGTTTGGGGCAGTGTTATTAAAAAATTAAAACCTTTATACAGGACTGGATTTTGTTTGTGTTTTATTTTTGAAAATAGTACTAAAGAATTGCAACCGTTCAATAATATGTGCCAGGATGGTTAAAACAAAACAAAATTTCATTCTCTATTGAATTACATAGATATAGTAATTTCTATAAAATCTTACAAATTTCATTATGAGATTCTACAAGGCTTTTCAAGCTGATTTTCATGGTAAGAAGACTCAAGTTTAAGGTCAAATGAGACAAGTTATTACTGCTTTTTCCTATATCTTATCTGTCTTGAGTGTAAGGTCTCTCGAGCATGGACACTTTCACTATCAGTTTGTACCTACCCCTGAGCAGGGCGTCAATCCCACAAGGCAAGTCAGCACTGTTGTACAATAATAATATTATTGTAGAGAAATTCACATTATATACTACTATGAAATTAATCCTTCTGTGATGTCCCAACATGTACACTCACCCAACAAATAAGCAGCAAATATGTTTTACATGAAACAAAAGAAAAAGTGAGACTTAGAATACATATATTATTACTGCACTATGCTAAGCTTAGAGGACCATACTGCTGATGGAAACTACCCTAAAGCTATCTATAATTATCCATTTAAGGATAAACCCCAAAGTAATAGTGATCTGTTGTTAATGTAGACCCATAATAGGGCTTACACTTCCTGCTGTTGGCGTAACATGGACAATTGGGCAAACCTTAAACAGGGTCAGCTTGGATCACATGGATCACACTTTTGATGTCTTCTGATTTTTGAACTCACCCAAGTGCCTGTGTTAACTGCCATGAATGTATAAAGAATGGGACAACTCTGTCTGCCCCCAGCACACCCCACCGCCTGAATTTGCACTCAAGGACCTAGTCAAGATTAGGGCCTACTGCACAGATGGCTTGTCTTCACTGCAGAGTTAATCCAATTTATAATTCAAGTTTGCCCCTAATTTGAATCCAAATGTAGTTCAAGCATGGGATGCTTTTAACTCGTATTTAACATCTATTTCAAAGAACTGGACCACCTCCTAGGAGGTAACAACAGCGCACCCAGATGGGAGACGGTAGACACCAGAGAGGAGGCCTCTCTGACGGAGACAATGCCCCAGGACCTGGGAACCCCACCAGAGCCATCCCAGGACCTGTTCTTGGACCCCGAGTCCAGGCAGGAGACTCTCATTCTCTCCCTGGCCTCGGGCCCTTCCAGTGCCACAGCGTTGGAATGGGTGTATTCAGACCTGTTCGCTAGACCATCTGGTGAGTACCCAGAGGTCGCATGCCCCCAGGCCATGGAGAGGGAGGGGCGGCAATTGCCACAGGCCTCACCCAGGACAGCTTAGGTGGGAACCCACATCATGGGCCTGACGCGTGTCCATGAACACAGCAGTGCATGCCACCTGGAGCCAGCAGGCAGCCCCTGGAGCACGGGTGCCAGCCCCACAGGGGATTTCATGAGCCCCTGCTACAGCTGGCAATGGGCTGGCCACACACCACCACATGCGGGTCCCTGTCACGCGCATGCCCACAGGCAACAGGCAGCACCTGCACCCATGGACAGTGCTGCAAGCTGCATGTATGTGAGGGGACCCCAGGGAGGGCTGGGCTGTGCATGGCTCACCTGCCACCCATGTGAGGACTCTTCCAGGCCACCACCCCAGGACACTAGCCCATTGGGCCAGGTGGCAGGGGCTGTGGTCAGGCTGGTTCTCATGACACCAGAGGGCCCCCATGTAGCAGGGCCTGTCACGCAAGGGGCACAGGCATGTACACCTGGAAGAGCCCTGTCCCACAGCCTGGGGATAGGGGCTGCTATTCGTGGTTTGGGGCTGTGATGCAGGAAAGATTCACCATCTCCTACTCTCTCTTTACAGCTGCTCTTTCTGAGGGCCAGCCCAGCCCCTGTGCCTCCCTGCTCCGCCAGGCAGCCCTAGGGAGGAGCTGGAGCCAGCAGAAGCAGGAGTGGCAGCCCTGAGAGATGGCATCCCACCACCCCCAGGGTGTGGCCATGGCTGGAGGGGATGTCATCACCCTGAGGATGACAGCCACCAGGCCTACACAGTCACCCTCCAGTGGCAGAATGAGATCACAAAGCAGTGTCTGCAACAGGAAGAGAAGAGGCAGCAGGAGCAGACAGGGGCCTTGGACCAGTGACTGGCCTGGGTCAACTGACTCCTGGACATCCTGGAGGCCTGGGTAGTCCTGCCACTCCCCTTTCCCCCAACACTGCTGCTGCTTCCCTTCCATCCCTGCTCCCCTTGACCCTCTGCCATAAGTGTTGCTCCAGTCCCTGTGGTGAGCAATGGACATGGCTGGCGCCCCTGCCCCCAGACTCCCTCTGAGCCTCAAACCCCACTGCTCCCCATGCTTAACCCAACTCCACAGTGTCCCCACCACCTCCAAACTCAGCCCCAATGAGGACCCCAGACACAGGACAGAAGGGGATCCCACAGCTGACATGGATCATGGCCCTGTACCACCTCTGCAGGGCGGCCCCCCACCAATTGAAATGCCCCCTCAAGACACCCCCCACTGAATATAATCAGGCATGTTGCATGTTGTAAATAGTTGTTTCACAATATTTTTTAGAAAGTTCCATTTTGTTGAGTGAACAGTTTTAAGCACCACCCCTGTGTCCCTCCTTGTTGGGTGGGGGGAGCAGGCAAAGGGACTGTGGTGGTGGGGAGGGGGTGGGGCTGGGGGTAGCCCCTAGGAGTGCCCTGGGGAGGGTCATTGGGGGCCATGGGCAAAGCTCTCCCGCAGGACCTCCCAGATGCACATGCCATCCCCATGCACTTGTTCACTGGGAGCCAGACCCAGCTGTTCATAGGGGCCTCCAGGTTTCAGCACCCACTCCTGGAGGAAGTCCTGCCCTTTCCACTCCACCAGGTTATGGAGGGTGCAACAGGAGACCACAACATGGGGGACATTCTTCTCCCCTATGTCCAGCCATATCAGGAGGCAATGAAATTTGCCTTTCAGCATCCAAAGGTGCACTCAGCTTGGTTCCATGCCCAGGTGAGGTGGGTATTGAGCATTTCCTGGGTTGAATGCAGGTGCCCAATGCATGGCCTCATCAGACATGACAGGAATGGGTAGGCCACATCCCCCACTATGCACAAAGGCATCTGTATGACCCTGGCAGCCAGCTCCCAGTGGGAGATGCAGGTGCCCACCTCCATCCTCGCAAATACCCTGGACTTTTGGAACACCCTGGCATCAAGGGTCCAGCCTGATCACCTGACTTACACATCTAGGAATTGTCCACAGTTGTCCACCAGGGCCTGCATGACCATGGAATGAAAGCTCTTCCTATTAATATAGCGTGCAGTGCTGTGTTCTGGGGCCTGGATGGGGATGTGCCCTGAAACAATTGAGCATAATGGGGAAGTTGAGGGCATCGAAGCTGGCCATGAGAATATTCATGCTGGTGATGTGGATGAGCCTCTGAAGCAGGATTGTGTTGATGGCCCTCACCACCTGCAAAGGGAGGAGACCAGACACACACAAGAGAATGGTGTGCACCCCTGGGCCCCGGTGAGCACCACAGCCCTCTCCCACCCTATCCCTATTCCTCTCACCTCTCTCCGCCCCTCCTTTGCACTGTTCAGGGCCTGAAGCCTGAGGGTGTCTTACCTGCATAAGTACGGCCCCTACGGTGGACCTTCTGACACTGAATTGGTGGCCCATGGAGCAGTAGGTGTCGGAGATGGCCAGCTTCCTCAAGGCAATGGCAACCCGCTTCTTGAGGGCGATGTCGGGCTGCAAGTTGTTGTCCTGTTGTCAGAGGGCAGAGGTGAGCCAGGTACACAGCTTGAGAAAGGTATCCTTGCATATCCTGAAGTTCTGTGTCTTCCCATTGCTCCATGACCAGTCATTCCCACCAGTCAGAGCTGGTGGGGTACCTCCATACCCACCTGAGCGGGCGAGGGCAGGCGGAGCACTGGGGCACTGCAGGCATGCTCCACGGGCTGCCTGTGGGGGGGGGTCATCCCCCTAGAAGCAGTAGAACACACTGATCAGGATCAGAGACAGGGCCAGCAGCAACTGGACCTTGGTCTGGGGTGAGCCTGGGGGCTCCTCTAGCATGCTAGTGGTCTGGCATGAACCGCTTCTCATTCAAATGGTTAGGGTGCCCTACAATAGCTTTGCTGTCCCTGTAGGTGGTATGCAAGCCTTGGCATGGGCAGGGAGTAAGGGTTGGTCGGGGGGGGGCCTTTAAGGGTGCACAGGGACATAGGGCCCAGAAGAGCTTGCCCTCCATGTCAGCCTCTCTTAAAGGGTTTCAGGGCTGGTTCTGTTGATAGAACAGCTGGAGCATGTGACCACCTTCTGTCGACAAAGTGGATGAAAAGATCAACCCGCTTTGATGTGTAGACACAATCTGTCGACTTCTGTTGACAGAGGCTTCTTGGGTAGATATAGCCCCTACTACAAGAAAACCTCTTGCCTGGAGAGCGCATCACCTCTTGCAAAGCACCATAGTGAGTCATGACATGGGATGAAGAACTGTCACACAACAAACTCCTCTCCTTTCATTAGATGGGAACAATTTGAAATCCCAGCTGAGGCAGGTAGGCTTCAGACAGGTGACCTACATGTGAAAGGTTCTTCAGCTTGTTAGCAATGCTACCCAGGCCCCATAAGCAGAATGAAGTGTGCTTCCTGGAAAGATTAGTGTCTTAAACCAAGATCTGACCTTTTGAAAGCTGAGACACCCAGAACTTCCCATTCAGTCAGCCACCCCCTTAACTTAGAACGACACCTCCTCTTAACCAAACACAAATAAAAATGTGACTGTTAAATGATTATTAGCACCACAGCCACATTCACGTCTACACACATTGCAACATAGTTGCAATAATTATTCCAGTGTCCTTACTCTAACTTCTATACTTACACACCACTGCCAAGTTTTGCGCCACTGCATGTAACATTTTATTCAAATTATTTAATGAGATAATTTGCATAGAAACCTAAATTTATACTTATGGCACAAGCGGTGTCAGGGATGGAACACAGCACTTGTTGTACAAACCCTGGCTGCTGGGATAGGTGTGCTCAAGGGTGTCATGGGGCACAGCTCAGTGTGGGAGTCTAAATGGGAAACTGGGTGGGACTAGGTATGGAGTGGGACTTCTGGAGCGTAGAGGTGCCTGGGTTCAGGGGGCTTCAGGAGGTAGATACATATGGAATTCTGGGGGGCAGGAGGTGCTGGAAATTTCTGAGGAGACAGGTAGGTGTTGAGACCCCAGGGTGCAAGGTACTATGTGCATGCGGACACCTCTGACAGAAGGAGACCAAGCATGCAGGCCTCGGGATGACACAGGACACTTCACCTTGGGCTGCTGCCCCATCTGCCTTCTCTCATACAAAGTAGATAAGAATATTGTAAATTGGAGTGGTCCTCAGGCTGGTCTAATACAAT
Source organism: Carettochelys insculpta (assembly GCF_033958435.1). NCBI lineage: Eukaryota > Metazoa > Chordata > Testudines > Carettochelyidae > Carettochelys > Carettochelys insculpta. The sequence goes on from NC_134150.1 coordinate 23,030,602, forward strand.
GTAAGGGAATACACTCTGCACAGAGGCAGCACTAGGTTCAATGAACACACTCATCCTGGCCTGCACTATGTACAGATAAGCTGCCCCCCCCCCCAGAATACACCCAAGAACTGCTATTGTGAATAGAAAAAAAACTCATACTAGTAAAAAGGGCAGCAACAAAAGTATACAGTAACAGAAATGCAATTAATAACAAGCAAAAAAAGTTACCTGGTTACTAATTTATTTTACTATCAAAACAACTTTGCAAACAAACAAACGTCAATGAAATATCACTCATTCCCCAGCTACCACTAGCCTTCTTCTATCCTGCAGTCTGGATCATTTTGCTCTGCTTTGTAATGCTTAAATGACAACAAAGAGATTAGCAGCGATGGTTATAACACCCTTCTTTTCCCCTTTCTCATCAGGAAGACCAGTGGAAAGATTGCTAAGTGCATATAAATCACGTGTTCTCTGTGCTTTGGAGAATTTTCAGTTGGTATCTCATTGATAAAAATGAACAAACACACAATGAACTGTCGATATAATATTTATGCCAAAAAAGAGGAAAATGGCTATGCCACTGAGCAATTATTGAGCCCTTTTTATACATTCAAGGTAATTGTTATAGCTCAAAATGTTGTGTATGGTGTTATGGAGAGAATAATTGACAGATTTGGTATAATATAATTTATATCTTCCAAGTGAGGGGGTTAACTCATGAAAAGCACAGCTGTGATTGCTCCTCCCTAGTAAAGGCATACGAGGCTCACACTATCATGAGCTGTAGACAGACAGACAGACACATACTTCTTGATGCATGTGCATAGAAAGGTGGTTTTTAATACATCATGTCAGTGTAACCTAAGAGACATTTTAAATTCTAATTGGAGATACACATCTCCTAGAATGGGAAGGTACCTTGGGAGGTCATCTAGTCCAGCCCCTGCTCTCTTGGCAGGACCAAGCACCATCCTTGACATCTATTTGCACCAATCCTTAAATGGCCCCCTCAAGGATTGAACTCACAACCCTAGGTTTAGCAGGCCAGTGCTCAAATCTTAAACAGAGTGGTTGTCATTACCATTTAACACTCACCCACAGTTACCACACAATTCTCTCTGAGGCACACTAGTTATTTCCCTATCTTCATTACCTCTGCATAGCAAATGGGGATAAATGTTGATGTGTTATTGACAGCCCGTTCCACGCAACTTCATATAACAATAACCTCTATTGATTCCAGGGACTTAACCATCTGGAAAACTATTCCTTAGAGTTGAAGGTAGTAATTAGCAGGATCGCCGACAGGGTTGGGAGGGAGAAAAAGGTGTAGGGGTTCAAAGAGGCCCAGGCCTCAGGCCACCGTTGTTGCAACTGTAGCAACAGCAGCAGCAGTGACTAGTGGCCCGGGCCCTTTAAGTCACATCTGAAGCACCATGCTGGGTGCTCCTTGCAGCTGTATGGACAAGAGGGGAAGCATGGTGCTCTGGTTGGCTCTGAGGGCTGGCTGCTCCCCCTGCCCCACTCCTGCCAACCAGTGCCCCACCCCTTCTGGGGGCATGGCAGTTCCTCCCACATTGTCCAGGGGCCTGCAGTGACTGTTTGCCCTGCTGTCACTAAGGTAACTTATAAAGAAAATCCTGAAGATTAAAGTTGTTCTAAAAACAAAATTAATAGAAATAGTGAAACAAATTATTTGTGGGCAAAAAACAATACAAAATGAGACATTTTTGCAATATATTTTCCAGATGAAGAAAGCAAATTTTAGCAGTGCCTTATTTCTAAATATTAATTGTTGCATTAATTTTTTTGGTTTTTGTTTTTAATTGCAGTTTCAAGAAAACAAATCATTAAAATTAGCTGATAAGGAAAGCCATCTTTTATGAGAACTTCTCAGCCCTTTAGAAAACGATGCAATGTTCTAAAGCCTTCCTCAGGGAATCCCAAGTCCTGTGTGGCTTACACAAACTAGATCTGCTGTGTGTGCTGAGTGGGGTTCACAGGACTTAATCCTGCACCATTTAAAGTTAATGGGAATGTGTTCTTTAACTTCAAGGGGAGAAGGATCAGGTCCTTTAATAAAACTTTTCTGAAAATCACAGAAAATGATAAACTTTGAAAAGGTATAGGGAAAAGTACTTTGCAGGAAAGTTAATGTTGCTAAAAAATCTCCAGTGTAAAGCTGGTATATGGACAAAGTCACATCCCATGGCACTAACAACAGCCAAACAGTGAGGAGTAACATATGCATGGCTTTTTAATACCACATTTTCAGTTATTACTATAAAATTGTAATTAGGTAGTAAATTACAGTGTTAATATTCACTTTGAACAAATAAGTGTTTGTCCTAGTAGAAATGTGCATTATTATGGTAGCATAGGGACCTATTCACCAGGCAAGGCATAGGCTTCCTTCTTAAAAGTTACTTTCCCATTTTGTGGAGTTTTTTCTGATAAACTTCACTTGCATGAAAAGTAAGCTCTCTTCATCTGCTGTTTACTGACGCCATCTTCACCCACCCAGGCATCTATTCTTGCCATGTGGCACATGCCAAAATAGGCATTTCCCCTGCTCTCTCCCAGTCATTGCTAGCTAAGGCAAGTAAAGAAATTAAAGAGAATAATTTCCCAAAATAAGGGGAACAGATTATGTAAATTATACGAGAAACAAACATTCCAGTCACTTACAAGGAACTTCAGGGTTTCTTTTTCCTTTAAAAAGAAAAAAAATACTGCATTATGGTAACTCATAATGGACATAATATTAAAAAAATGCAATCAAGCTTTTATATTGTATTGGGAAACTCAGCAACAGATAGAGTTAAGATTATTGAATAATTTTTCAACACAATCCCTTGTTTTCTGGCATTCAAACTTTCAAAAAATTTCTCCTACTGGGACAAAATCTTATCTGACTAATTGCTGTTACCAGGACAAATGTTTTGGAAAGTTTGAATGCAAGAGTTTTAGCCTTTTTTATGTATAAGAAAGAGGAAAAAAACCTCTCTCATTGTACAAACAATTTGCAATGTATTTTGCATATCTATAGCTACAATGGCTGAAATATAAGTTGAAATTTGGCATTGGCTTTACAGGATAAAAACTTGGAGAGTTCCAATGAAAACATGTTGGGATATGGCCCAGGTATGAATCCTTGTAAATCATATTTCACTCCATAAAATGCATTTAGTAATGATCCACTAATATTCAGAAGGAATATAAGCTGCACTACACACAAATTTAGCTCTAATTCAGTCACTTCAATGATGCATCATTTGTTGTATACAATAGCCTATATGTTATAATTGAGGAAAGAACTCCCGCAAGCTACTGAAAGCTGAAAACTGCCACTTTCCAATGTCAGAATGCTCCCACTTCTAGCACTGCAGGGGTGACAGATAACAGACAGTCAGAAAAACCTGTCCTTCTGTGCAGGACTCACACTTGTCTATCATGAGCTTCCAGCCAAATTACTTGCATATGTGGGGGAAATAGGAAGAAACATTCATAGTGGAGATTGAGTTTAAAATCTTGGATTGAGGCTGCTCAAAGATTTAGACCATTAGAATAAGTCTCTGAGGTATTGGATAAGTGGACTGAGACCAGGTAAAGCTGGAAAAGGTGTGTAAGTTCATTTATCATATAGCTTTGCAATTGATCACACACAGCTCCAATTTCTCAAAGAGCTACCTGCTACGTGGTGGTGATAGTCATGTAAAAATAATCTATCCCATATCTATTCAATTTAATACCAACTTGTGATCACATTTATATCTCTCAATATATCATACAGGGGACATGACATGTGACAACCCCCTCCCCCACACAAATGTGGTACAATTAAAAAACCATTCAGGCAGAACTCTTACAAATGTGCGGTAGTCATTTAATTAGCACATACAACTCTTTTTTATGTCCCCAGTTTCACAAACTTTTCATTCTGATGTAAATAATTTTCAACCATAAAAGTGCAGAAGCACATAGGTAATTGTAGGAGTAAAATGAGCACTCTCCATCAAAAAGAGGTACATTAGAGGGGTATCACTACATTACCAGCATCCACTAATCAATCTCCCTGATATTCAGTACATTTCAATCCCACCCCCTGCTCCCAAATTATCTTTTGATTTTATTTATTTTAAAGCAGCCTACCAGATACATGGTTTCTCCTCTCCCCAGCTCAGCCAGCCCCGCCAAGCAAACCACAGCCTGAGAAAACTAAGAATGAGATTCAGTCCCAAGCCAGTTACAATGTCACAGCTTTAAAATATGGCATCTTGCACTGATTCATTACAGTATTAGTTTGGTAAGGAAAATGTCTCCTCTGCAAAGCCATTCTTTCTCTTTTTTATTATTTTTAACATGGCGCCACTAGGCAATATGTAGTACTAATTGCACTGTAACAACCACAGTATATGACTAAGACTACTATTATCACCAACTGGGAAAAATCATGTATGTTAAGTATTTAACCAGTTTGGATAAGATCCATTATTTTCATTAATGGATTTCATTTTTATTTTATTGGGGTTTTTTACTATCAGAGTAAAAGCACATTTTTTTTTACTGTGTTTCCTAATGCAATCTTGTGTGATATGTTCAGAATGAATGGAATAGTTATTGTTTTAATTATTTTTTCATTTTGTTTTTATCTTGTTCCTTGTTCCATTATTTACTACTTCTAAGTTTATTATCATGCCATTTGTATACTATCTATGTGTATGGGGTGTCCAGGGAGGGGTAGCACCTCTGGTGTGGGGGACTTGTCTTGTCTCTCTGGAGGGAGTTCGTGCACCTTTTGTCCCCACCTGGCACCCAGCTCTCACCTGTAGCTCCAAGAAGCTGTAGCATGCACAGTGGCCACACCCCGATAAATCGCTTCAACAGGAGGGCTAAACCAGGTGAGGGTAGCCGACAGGTCTGAAACCTTCAGTGAGATAGGGACTTCCGAGCATGCGAAGTTGGTTCCAGTGGACTGAATGGATGAGATCAACAGTGAGATCCAACAACCAGAAAGGTGGCTCTGCAATGCTCTGTGGAGAGAAAAGGGCATAACCAGGCACTGAAGACTGTATGGCCATCCACCACAGTCTAGGAAGTCTTCAGCCATGATGACTTTTCATATCACTGGAACCAGGCTTCTGAGGCCAAAAGAGTGGAACTCCCCCTATTCACTTTAAACATTCTCCCGCACAGGTTCTTTGCACATTCCCATCTCTCAAATCAGCCTCCTTTATTAGTCTACTTTATCCTTCTACATCTTCTGTTTACATCAAAGTCATGCAGTGATGGGGGAGGGGCGAAGCGATAGTTGGAGGTGATCCATTGGCAGTCATAGTTCCAAACCTGCACATAGGTGGCCTGTGGATTTTGGTCACTCGACTCTGACCCCAGGACAACAGAGGAGTTTGGCAACATCCCAGGTGACTGAGCAGGCCTTTGTAAGGAGCAGCACTTCTCACCCTCAAATGAGGGAGGGGACTAGAAAAGATGTCCCAGAATTTGCTTGTCCCAACCAAACTGGCCAGCATTCCGCAGCTGGCAGTTTTATCCTCACCACAGTCAAAAAATAGTGAAAAGAAAGATGATATTTGGAGCATGGAATGGTCACACCCTCTTGGACAGGGAGAACACTATGAGGCCTGGGAGACAGAATCTATGGAGTGGGACTTGCCAGCAAGTCATCACTTCTGCACCAGCTTCCTGACCTACCAACCTGCATCAGTGAGCTTCTCCCTCGACCCCTCTGGCCATGTTACAGTCATCAGCGCTTATGCCCCTACTCTGACCAGCAGCGATGAAGGAAAAGAAAGTTTCTATGAGGACCTTGACCATCTTGCAAAAGCAACTCCTCCTTGTGACAAGCTTCTCCTGTTGGGTGACTTCAACGCCAAAGTTGACAAGGACTGTAGGAACTGGAAAGAGGTGCTGGGGCATCGCGGCGTTGGTAACATGAACGTCAATGGCCTTCTGTTGAGCTTGTGTGCAGAAAATGACCTGATGATTATCAGCACTCTTTTCAGGCAAGCCGACAAATACAAGATCATATGGATACACCCAAGATCAAAACAGTGGCACCTGATTGACTGTGTCATCAGTCGCAGGCAGGATCACCAGGGCTATGCGGGGAACCAAGTGCTGGACTGATCACAGATTTGTCAGATTGGTCCTTACCCTGCACATCACACCACTGCACTGCAAGAAGCTCAAGGTTGTCAGACCCTCCTTCAATATCGGGAAGCTGCAACATACTGGTCATTGTGAGTAATTTGCAGCCTGCCTTGATGAAGTGCTGATGTCTCATGGACTGTGGACCCAGCACAGAAATGGGACCAGTTTCAAACCCTGGTGACGGAGTCCCGAGTCAACACTAGGACTGAAAAAGAGAGTTCACCAAGACTGGTTTGACGAAAGTGACAACACCATCATGAAGATCTTAGAGGAAAAACAGAATGCATTTCTGGTATGGCAAAACAATCAGACCTCAAATCTCCAAACATGACCTTTTCAGGCACCTTCCGAGTCAGGCACAGACTGCACTTCGCAAAATGCAAGATCAGAGGTGGGAGAGTAAAACTGATGAAGTCCAATACTATGCTGACACCAAGAACTCCAAGATGTTCTTCAGTCCTATCAAAGCTGTATATGGACCTTCCAAGCCAAGTACTACACTTCTCCTGTCTGCAGATGGCATGACCCTCTTGAGGGAGAAGAGCAGCATCAACAATAGGTGGAGAGAGCACTTCAGCAACCTTCTCAACAGGCTCTCCATTGTCGAACCTGCAGCCCTAAACCAGATCTGTCAGAAACCCACAACAGACAGTCTTGACCTGCCCCCTACAACAGCTGAAATCAAAAAGGCAATCAGCCAGATCAGCTCTGGCAAAGCCCCTAGAATGGACAGTATCCCTGCTGAAATTTTGAAGGCAGCAAAACCAGTGTCACTTGAAGCCTTTCACAGCATTTTGACCAGCATCTGGGAAGAAGACGTGCCCAAAGACTTCAGGGATGCCACAATCATCTCTCTCTTCAAGAACAAGGCCAAAAAATCTGACTTGGAAATTACCAGGGCATCTCCCTTCTCTCTATTGCTGGGAAGATCTTGGCTCAAGTCATCCTCAACCGTCTGATCACCAGCATCTCAGAGGAGAGCCTACCAGACGCACAGTGCAGTTTCTGCCCAGGCCACAGCACCATTGACATGATCTTTGCTCTTCGTCAGGTACAGAAAGTATGTATAGAGCAGAACTTGGATCTATACGTTATCTTTATAGACCTGACCAAGGCGTTTGACACCATCAACAGAGAAGCCCTGTGGATTATCCTGTCAAAATTCAGCTGCCCGAGAAGATTCGTTAACCTCATATACCTATTCCATGACGACATGACTGGTTCTTTCGAATGGCAAGTCCTCAGATTCATTTGAGATAACCAATAGTGTGAAACAAGGGTGTGCGCTGGCCCCAGTGTTATTCACCTCTTTTTCACATGTGTCCTCAGCCATGCACTTAGGGACCTGGACCATGGAGTCTACATAAAGTACAGGCCTGATGGGTCACTTTTCAACCTTCGTCATTTGAATGCCAAAAACAAGATGCTTGAGAGGCTCATCCTTGAAGCCTTTTTTGCTGATGACTGTGCACTTATGGCACACAAGGAATCTGATCTCCAGCTTATTGTCAACAAGTCTGCTGAAGCCACTCACCTCTTTGCTTTCACCATCAACCTAGGAAAGGCTGATATACTGTTTCAGCCTGCTGCACAATCTGCTGCTCTTCCCACTTAAATCTCTATTGATGGAACAGAGTTAAAAACAGTAGACGAGTTTAAGTACCTCAGCAGCGTGATAGCCAATGATGACTCTATGGTGAATTCTCCCAGGGCAAAGGAATCAAGGCAGGCCTCACAAGAGCTATAAAGACTGCATGAAGGCCAACATTGCTCATGCTAGATTAAAGCCAAAGATGCTAGAGCAGCATGCAGAAGACCAAACAGGCTGGCATGCTCTCGTACGTCACGCATACGACAACTTCGAAGAGCAGCAACGCATATGCCCGATTAATGCTTGCAAGAGGAGGAAAGCAACAACAGCAGCACACTGACAGAGCCAGGGCAATTCCCTTGCCCCTACTGTGAATGCCCATGCCACTCAAGGCTTAGACTCCTCAGCCACATGAGAGTCCACAACCGATGAGCCTGTGGAAGCTCAAAACATCATCTTCGGAGATGATGGACTACCAAGAAGAATACATGAAAGTCTATACAGTACACATGAATATGTATGCATATGTATTTTAGTTTACACATATATACACACACACACTTTTGTATCTGAAATATGACATTTATTCTGTCTGGTGTTAGAAACAGATGAAATAGACCTGAATAAATAACAAATACTGCAATATTACTTAACGTTTATGTGTGTTTACATGATGTATATAATTCCTTTAAATACTATGATCGAACACTACTGAGTTGCACACTGAAATTAAACTCACATTCCAAAGTGAGATAAAAAATCTAGCTACTTCTAATATGTTACTCACTTTAAAATATGTTAAAACTGCTATTTAAATATTTGGATTATGTAAATTCCTGCAGACGTTTATGTAGAGTATCAAACACAAACAGATACAAGGTTCATTTCTGCAGTGGAAGGCAACTTGTACAATTAAAGCTGGAAAATCAAGAGTTCCCAGACTGTAATGTGAAATCCTGGTGCCGCTTAAGTCAGTGGGAGTATTAGGGAAGGAATTCATTATTTTATGCTAACACAGAGCATGGTGGATATTAAATTAATGCTGCACTTGACTATGGTTGGTTCATATTTGTTTACATAATTTGGAGACCATACTTCATTCTTTCTTACATCTGTTTCCAAAAAAACTACTTTTGGGCCATCTATAAAAATATGATCCCTCTACATGGGGATCAACAGCAGCATCTGTATGCATATATTCTGTTATAAGACAAAACTTTCAGAGAGACAACATTGGAAATTTTTGGCTGATAGAGAACCAGCCAGCTTCTCAAAATGTGAATGATTATTTTTAACCCATAAAAGCAGTCTTATAACATTTCTCCATGTTTTAACAATCTCACCAAAGCGTACTGTGTGTTTGAAAGAAAGATCACAGACAGCTGTGAGCACTCGTAAATGCTGGAGGCAACAGACAAGTCCATTCTTAGCAGATGACTGCTTGGAAAGATGCCACAGTGTAATTTGCTCATTTACTAGTGAGTCTGGGATCTCTCTGGGAATAAGGATCATATGCAAGATGGTGCTTCATGGTGATATTCTTTAAGACAGTGAAACAGGGTCTTGAGAATACAAAGGTAGGAAAGCATAAAGGGAGATATTTTCAAAAGCACTCAGTTGTCCAATGTGTTCACTGAAGTCAATGAGGGTTTTACAGTTAAATTCAATGAGTACAGAATTAGAACAGTGTTGAGCACAATTGAAAATATCACCCCCATAACACCTACTGTACATTCCAACTCTGACACAGCAAACAAAACATCTGATGAAAGTAATATCTTGGCCACCAACCTCATTTCTGGCTGCCTCAAACCCATGATTCCCACTGTGTCTTGGAGGCAGAAAAAATAGCAGTCTCTAAAATCATTAAAAATAGGAGGGACATGGGAAGGGGTTGTTGAGGGAGAGGAGGGCTTTGCCATTCAAGTGAATTGACAACACAGGGATGAGTACTAGAGAAAATCCAGCATTAAGATTTCCATGATGTATGTTGCTGCTGCTAATGAAGCAGCTATAAGCCCTAATTCTATGGGTAATATAAAACACATATTGACTGTACTTACTGTAAAATCATGTACAGACAAAGCTCTCTGTAGCTTAAGCCATGGAAGATCATTTTCAGACCTGTTTGTCCACTGTTTTTTCTACTACAGCCATAATAATATAGCTAAAGAGTGAATGCAAACTTTGTTATAGTTCTATCCCCAAAATTTCTGCTGTCCAGAAGGGCAGGTTCCATTCAACAGCCTGAGATCCTTTGGGAATAGGTGTACACCACCTGCCAAAAAGAGGATTTTTCCTATGGTAAGAGAAATAATACATCAATAAAACATTCCTTTTTCTACTCCTATCTATCTCCTTCATCACAGCTTCCAAGCCTTGCCAGGGAAGATGCTTCTATACATCATGCAAGATGTAGGCACTCAAGAAGGCAAGGGCCTTCCTTTCCTGCATGTATGAGTTCCAGGTGACAGTCTTTTCTGCCTCTTGTTCACTGACAGAAGGTCCAGTGGAATAGGTGCTCTTATTCCTGCAGCTGTCTGGAGCGATGAAGGATAACGTTCTTAAAGCCTCTATTCTTTATAAGGTCAGCACTGTGGGACCAGATACAGAAAACCCATTTAACAATCCTGGAAAAAGCATATATATGGAAAAGAAAAATGAGCAATTTTATGGATTTATACCACACAAACAGGAGTTGGGGGGCATCTGATCAAGCACACAGGTATACTGCAAACATTGGAATGTTTTTTTGTCCTAGGACAAATCTCTACATAAGTGGAGTCCTGTCAGGGCCATGGGTTTGTGAGGAAGAGTCAGTTATTTTCTTTTCAGGCAAGGGAGAAATAAAGTGAGACACAGGGTGCTGTGGACAGCAAATTGGATGCACACACCTTGGAAGAGGTTTAACTGAAACCTTTCCAGCTGAAATGTTCCAACATAATTTAATCTGAAGCAGATAGCCAATAGGTGAAATTTAAATCCAAAGTGTTAAGCAAAATTATAAGCAACTGAAAACAAAGGAAGTATCGTGCAGTGTTCAGTATAGATGGTGCTACTAATTCCAGCTATAATTTCATGAAACAGAAACACTATGTTAAAAGAACACTGAGGTTGCAAAAGTAAAGCCCTCAGAAATTCCAGAATGAAGGTTGCCAGTTGAAACTAAATTCAGAATATGCATATGTGTTATGACATAGTCTTTAGTAACATGACCACATATGCTTTGTTAAAGTATTTCCTCAAGGTGTTCTTTTATATGTTCTTTGTATATACTCTACACACACTGTAACTTCATGTAGTACATATTTAATAGCAATTCTCATCTTCTAAGACATATCCATGGCTCAGTTGCTCATTAAGCAATTTTAAAGAGTTTTATGACCTCAGGAACAATAATTTTTTGTGGAAGCAGACTGAATTGTATGCACTGATAATTACACCAAACTAATTGTAGGTAAAATTAGCAAGGGGATGGAGCAATTTGGGTTCACAGGAAAATATATGACTTGCTTACACCTTAAATGATCTCTAGCAAATTAATCAAGTAAAGCTGAATCTCCTTAAAATCAACATATATAATTTACTGTGCATTTACTGTGAAACAGGAAGTTTTCACATTGTTTTGAAAAATGGAAACTTACTAAATGTTTTCTTATTATCATTTGGTATAAATTAACAATTAACCTAACCCCCGAGAATCAAACATGATTCTTCTTCATTTTACAGTTAAATAAAAGCGGTATTCAAATAGAGCAAATAGAGAGCAACAGCACCTTATGTTTAATTTCTATTACAGATTCTGACTGATCTTCGCACTTTAGGTGAAATGAATTTGTTCCAATCCAGCACCCACTGGACTATATTCATATAACAGAAACTATAGAAACAATCGATGCCATTGGTAACAGTAATAGGGATTGGAAGTTATGGAGACTGAAGGCAGATATATTGGAATAGGAGCAGTATAGACAGGGAATAGGGGCCATTTTGAAATAAGATTTTGTGCATCCAAGGGCTTCTGGATGTTCTATTTCAAAATAGCTGAGCACTATTTTGTTATGCATTTTCGCTGTGTCTGCATTACCATTCCTCTTTTGAAAGAAGCATGCAACTGAGAGAAATTGAAAAAGCAAATGAGCTGCAGATTTACATATCTGGCACCTCACTGGCGTATTCATCTTTCAAAAGAAAAAAAGCAGCACAGCTCTTTCGAAAGTAAACCCCATCTTCGAAAGAACCCTTCTTCCTAGCTTATTTTGAAATAACGCTGATGTGTAGACATAGCTTTAGAAATAGACAAAATCAAAAGCCTAGTGGGCATAGGTTGTGAACACAAAGGCTATGTCTACACTAGAAGCATTTCACTACAGAAGTTACTGTCCACAGAGTGCATCTACACATAACAGCAGATTGATCTTTAGATCTTCTCTGTTGATAGAAGGGCTCCCAGAGCACCTACATGACTTTTTAGTTGAGTGTTTCTGTCAACAAAACTCATTTGTGTGTAAAAGCTCCACAAGTTTTGTCAACAAAAATCTCTAGTGTAGACGTAGCCAAATTGTATCCCATGTATCCTTGGGAGCAGACAAATTGATGGAGACATTCACACTGAGGAAAAGGTAGGCAGCAATATTTTCAATTCCCTTCCTGCAGGTTCTGTTTGCAGGAAACAGCTTTAAGTTCTGGCTATGGGTCTACAGTAGCCTATCTAGTGAAGAATCCTAGGTTGCTACATTGAATCAATGCATCTTCGGTACAAGCTAAGTGAGGGTAGTAAAGAATCCAGCCATAGTGATGCTAAGCAACTTGGGACAAGGATATTTTCCTTATCTTATTAAATAAACTGCTCCAGTTTCCCCCTGCGTGAAACAGGGACAATAGTATTTTTACATCTACTATAGAGCTCTTTGTAATTATAATATAATACATAAATAAAAGTATTATATATTAATGTTATTGTTATGTTTGCATAGTAATAACACCTAAGACACTATCTATAAATTCACAAACAAAAAATTAATATTAAGGCTGCTCTCATCAGTAAACTAAACGATAAACCAAAATAGGAAAATAAAAAGATAATGACTAAGAATTGGAAAAGTCAAGCACTCTTAAGTTAGAAAATGTCAGAAAGGATATTGCCTATGCTACTTTAATTTGTCCCACTTTACATATGCATTATGATAGAGCCCTTATTTTTTTTAAATATGTGCCCCATTTCATTCAGTGCACAGAATAGGTCTGCTCTGGGGACAAATCAGGGTAGTGTGTGGATGGAGGCTTTTGTCAGCAGAATCTCTGCCTCATTTATTGGAGATTTGGAATCTATCCTGGGTCTATCATCAAGATCCTAATGTGATGCTGAGAAAGTCACTTTCTACATACTTTTCACAGTTTGTGCATGTGATTGAAGGCTGTGTCACAATGCACATGCAAAGGGGGGCTATTTTATGGTTACATGGACAGTGTTCACTCTGGCAATTCCTAACTCAAGTGTACTTGACTTTGCAAAATTGTAAGTGTGAATGCACAGAAAGCCATATAAACAATGTACAAGAAGAAAGAACTGGAAGTTTACATCTTACTATCACGCTACCATTTTTAAGAAAAACAACTCAATGGCCACTTACTGCAGTACAAACCCAGAAGATATCAGCTCGAGCCTTTCTGGATAACGTATGCTTTCATTACTGTCTCCTCCAGGTGGGGACCTTTTTTTTTTTTTTTTGAAAACAATGTGATGGAAGTCTGAGGTAAAACAACTATCAAAGGCAGCTGCTGCCATGACAACCAGGACAACAGCGACTCTCTCCAAGTGCACTAGAAGGAGGGAGTAATGGGAAGCTGGTATTTCTGAAGTCACAATCTTAGAGTATGTCTACACAGCAAAATTTCAAAATAACAGCCATTATTTCAAAATAACTATTCTAGCATCTACACAGTGCACCTGCTATTTTGAAATTATTTCAAAAGAGCAGTTGGCTTCTTACAAAATAGGTAAACTTCATTGTATGAGGAATAGCGCCTATTTCAAAATAGGGGCTATTTAGACAAGGAATAGAACCTACTTCAAAATAAGCCCTAGTGTGTCCAATGGCTCTATTTCAAAATAAGGCTGCTGTGCAGACATACTCTTAGTGCTCAGGCAGGCCACAGCTACACTAGCAGTTTTTTTTTTTTAAAAGTCAGGGCTCTTTGAAAAAATCCTGCAAAGCATCTACACACAAAATGCGTTCTTTCAACATTAAATTGGAAGAATGCCGCACTTTTCTGGTGGCCCTCTTCCAGATGAGGAAAAATGCCTTTTCCTGAAAGATTATGTCAGAAAAAAGTAGTGTGTAGACACCCGTGGGGCCCTTTTTTCAAAAGGGCAGTCCTCCTGGCACTGGGGCCCTGTCTCCATTAGCCCCCTCCCTTTCAGTGGGGGCATGTTAATGAGGGATTTTGGAAGATGCTAATGAGGTGCTTCCATGAATATGCAGCACCTCATAAGCATAATGGAAGCTGCATGTGATTTGAAAGTGCTGCTTTCGGAACACATACCACCCAAGTAGCCAGGGGCCTTTCAAAAGGACATCCTGATTTCAAAAGCCCCTTCTTCCCAAAACCAAATGGCTACAAGGGTGGCATGTGTTCGGAAAGTGGCACTTTCAAATCACGTGTGGCTGTCATTATGCTAACAAGGCACTGCATATTCATGGCAGCACCTCATTAGCTTCTTCCAAAATCCCTCATTAACAGGCCCCCTCCAAAAGGAGGTGGCTAATGTAGACACGGCCGCAGTGCCATGAGGACTGCTCTTTCAAAAAAAGGGCCCCGAGGTGTCTACACATCTTTTTTCAGAAATAATCTTTTGGGAAGGCACTGTTCTTCATCTTGAAAGGGACCACCAGAAAAAGTGCTGTATTCTTCCAATTTAATATCAACTTGGATTTTTTGATCCTTAGACTGTTCTTTCGAAAGAGCAGGAGCTGTGTGGATGAGCTATATCAAAAGAAAGGATGGATTTTTTTTATCCACTTTTTTGTGTGTGATGTGCTCTGATGAAAGAAGGGTTTTTTCCGGAAGAGATCTTCCAGAAGAACTTCTTCCACAGGAGTGCTGTACTGTAGATGTGGCCATAGTACCAGGGGACAGCAAATGTGCACTGCTTGGGGTGGGGGTGGAATCAGGCTTTACCAATGTTTGGTTTTCCCAACATTTGCTTAAAAAACAACAGCATCAACAATCAAAACCAAAACCACAGCACCACACAATCATAACACCACATTCCAGATCACTCCACTAACAGATCAGTTACTGGAGGGAATTTGGCTCAAATTCCTCATGGCATATTTAATGCCCCTTCCCCCTGCCCCCAAACACACACACACACACACACACACACACACACCAAGAAAGGGGTGGGGATTCGGAAAAATGGTGGGAAAACTGAGGTTCAGACACTGTTGTAAAATCCTAATGCAAGTTTATCTACAAATTTCCTACTCTGAGACAATAATGGGTACCTAGTCATGCTATTCTGGGTCCCATGTGGCTCTTTGTACCTGAATTCAATGAGATGTGTGACTAACTGGCCTTTTGTGAGCAAGATCATAGTAAGGGCATGAAAAAATTAGGCCGATCAACACATGAACAGTTTTTTCACATTAATTTGCATACGTGATGTAAGGAGAAAGCTGTGATTAGGATGCTGTAAATAATTGAATGGCATTTTGCGTTGTAGTAACATTGGACAATTTCATCGCCAAATGAGTAGGCCAAAATGTCCCCAGAAACAGTTTTTGAAAGAGGTTGTATCAGCAATGACTTGTACATGAGCACAGTGTTAGAGAGCCTCTGACCCTGTTCAGCAGCAGGGTAGGATTCCTGCATAGCAGAGAGAATACTACAGTTGTGGGCTAGCTATCATACCAAATCAAGTACTATGACCTGACAGCTATCAGTGAATATTCAAAACATTCATCTGCAGTGAGGAGGAAGGAAGCCAACTGAAACATGTCTCATCTGACAACTATTTCAGTAATATTTGGAAGGACATCTTGTACAGGAAAGCATGAAAAGAAGTCCTTTGTATCCCTGTGATTGGTGAGAGTAGAAAGTATGCTGATACCTCCTGCCTGAGCATGTGAATCTTTTTTTCTGACAATGGAAGATTGATCTTTTCTCTTTCACTGTTTGAATGGGTCTTCTGAGGAATCCCCAATCTCAGATAATACATATATTACATTAACTAACCTTTATTTTCGTGTCTTATAATGACAAGTTAAGGCTACATAGACTGCCACTTTTGTTTAAACAGAAAAGTACCCATAAAACATTTTAGATTTTAACTTAATTGCATTGTTCAATGGAAAACAGTTCTAGGGTATTTTTGATCCTCTTTTGTAACCAATGATTCCCTGAAAGTTATACACACCTAAAGGCATACACCTCAACTGCCTAAAGCCAAGTCATTTTCTATGGGCTACAATATTTCATAGCATTTAAAAACTCTTCTAGAATGATCAACCCTATTGTCTTTATCAATAGAAGTATTCATAAAGCCACATGAATGCTTACCATCCTGAAAAGTACCAGTTTTTTTATTTATTGTTTGTAACATTTAAAGGAATAAGGAGCTGGACGAGGTGTCAGGACACCTGGGTTCAACTCCCAGCTCTATCACTTTTTGTGTGCAAGTCCCTTCACTACATGTCCCTTTGGTTCTCCAGTGACCTTTGTCCTATTAGACTAAAAACTCTTTGAAACAGGACCATCTATAGTACCAAGCACAACTGAACTCCAATAGTACCTGGAGCCCTTAGAAACTATTGTTATACAAATTGTTAAAAACAATATAGTGAAAAGGGTGAAACACAACCCCAGTGGGTAAATCCAGGAGCTGCTATCTTCTGACCCATGACCAGCCATGACTGTCATGAAAGAGACTGCATGAGGGTACAGAAGCATACCACAGTGAGACATGGACAGTCATGTTAATAGAAGAGCTTCAAAAACTGCTGGATCAGTTCTCCAAAGCATGCAAGGACTTTGGGCTTACCATCAGCCTAAAGAAGACAAACGTACTCAGTCAGGATGTTGCTGAATCCCCATCAATCAGCATTGACAACTATACATTACAGGTCGTCCACGAGTTCGTTTACCTTGGGTCCACCATCACTGACACCCTGTCATTGGACACTGAGCTAAATAGAAGGATCGGAAAAGCAGCCACAACTCTATCCAGACTGAGCAAGAGAGTGTGGAATAACAACAAGCTGTACACTCACACCAAAATGCAAGTCTACAGAGCCTGCATCCTCAGCACCCTCCTTTATGGCAGAGAGTAAGCTGTGCTAGTCTATACACTATCAAAACAAAAAGCAGTCAAGTAGCACTTTAAAGACTAGCAAAATAGTTTATTAGGTGAGCTTTTGTGGGACAGACCCACTTCTTCAGACCATAGCCAGACCAGAACAGACTCAATATTTAAGACACAGAGAACCAAAAATAGTTAGCAAGGAGGACAAATCAGAAAAAGATAATCAAGGTGAGCAAATCAGAGAGTGGAGGGGTGGGGGGGGGAAGATCAAGAATTAGATTGAGCTAAGTATGCAGACGAGCCCCTATAGTGACTCAGAAAGTTCCCATCACGATTTAAACCATGTGTTAATGTGCCAAATTTGAAGATAAAAGTCAACTCGTCCACTTCTCTCTCTAAAACGGTGCGATAATGTCTCTTCAGTAACACACATACCTTGAGGTCATTGACAGAATGCCCCATTCCATTAAAATGTTGACTAACTGGTTTGTGGATCTGGAGTGTTTTGATGTCTGTTTTGTGCCCGTTGACCTTTTGTCTAAGGGAATTAGAAGTCTGTCCAATATACAAAGCATCTGGGCATTGTTGGTACATGATGGCATATATGATGTTAGTAGAGGAGCATGAGAAAGTGCCCGTGATTCTGTGAGTAACCTGGTTAGGTCCAGTGATGGTATTTCCAGAAAAGATATGTGGACAAAGCTGGCAGAGGGCTTTGTTGCAGGGAAAGGTTCCAGGACTGGTGTTGCTGGGGTATAGACTGTGGCTGCTAGTGAGGATCCTCATGAGGTGGGGAGGTTGTCTGTAGGAGAGAACAGGCATGTCACCCAGGGCCTTCTGGAGTGTAGCATCCTGATTAAGAATAGGTTGTAGGTCTTTAATAATTCGTTGCAGTGGTCTGAGTTTGTCCTCCTTGCTTACTGTTTTTGGTTCTCTGTGTCTTAAATATTGAGTCTGTTCTGGTCTGGTCTGGTCTGAAGAAGTGGGTCTGTCCCACGAAAGCTCACCTAATAAACTATTTTGCTAGTCTTTAAAGTGCTACTTGACTGCTTTTTGTTTTTCCTTTATGGCAGCGAGACTTGGACCCTGTATGCCCACCAGGAAAAGAGGCTGAACGTCTTCCACTTGCACTGCCTCAGGCACATCCTTGGAATACCATGGAAGGACAGAGTGACCAACACCACCGTCCTCGAGCAAGCTGGAATCCCAACCATGCACACCCTCCTCAGGCAGCGTCAACTCCGCTGGCTTGGCCACATCCACAGGATGAATGATGGAAGGATTCCAAAAGACATCCTGTATGGTGAGCTAGCCTCTGGCAAAAGACCTCCCGGACGCCCCCAGTTGCGCTACAAAGATGTCTGCAAGAGAGACCTCAGAGAGGTAGACATCGAGCTGGACAACTGGGAAGAACTAGCGGATGACCGCAGCAGATGGAAGCAGGGGTTACACAAGGGCCTTCAGAGGGGCGAGATGAAGATCAGACAGCTAGCAGAGGAGAAGCGAGCGCACAGAAAGCACAATAAGGACTTGCCAGACACCCACCACATCTGCAAGAGATGCAGCAAGGACTGTCACTCTTGTGTGGGTCTTCATAGTCACAATAGACGCTGTGAATGAAATCCTCAGTTGAAACTTTAAAGGGCGTGATCCATAGTCTATGCAGACTGAAGGATGTCTACTACTACTACCATCGCAACATTCACATGGCCACTTTCATATTTGAAAATGTAGAGGAGAAAAGATATTCTAATATTATCTTTCCTGACACTTGGAAAGTAAAGGTTTAATAAAGTGTTCATCAAAAACCCAATCGCATTTGCTAATTAATGTGTATCTATTTAGAGGATGAAAACAGTGCTTCATACAGTGCCGAATGGGCTCCAGCAACTTTATGGATGGGATAGCTTTCCTAGCTGGCCAGATAAAGATGTTGCCCCTTTAAGGACTTTCCCTAACTACTGGGAACAGAGATGGAGGAAACTTTACCCATATGAAGTGAAAAGCAGTGTCCCTGTAGGCTGTGTGGGTGAAGATTTGAATACTGCCCATTGAGTAGCAGAGCATTCACTGCTAGGTTTTTCATTTCTACTGGGGGGTGCACACATGCACATATCTCAGGGCACTTAAAATGTATTCCTCACAGGGATGGAAAATATCTGCCAAATGAATAAGAAAGATTAGAGGGAACATTGATGAAGGGAAGCAGAAAACATCTGGGCATGGTCAGGAGAAAGCAATGTCTTTCCAGCTGACTGGAAGAAGTGTGTGTATGCAGAAGGAAGCAGGTATATTAATACCCCCATACTGTCCCAGAGAGGTTTGTTTAGGCTACATTGGACTAGAGCTCCCCCCTACCCATACACCCACAGAACTGGAAAAAGGTCCAGGTCACTCCACGATCCACTATGGGAATTACACTAGTTGCCCTTTTTCCTTTTTGGGCCTAGAAGAAAATTTTCCTTCATCACCAAATTGGTTGAGACAGAGTGGGGAGCCAGTGGAGTGGGAACAGAAGGTTAGGGTCTAACATCACAATTTAGTATGTAAAACTAGTATGATGTACTCAATACGGAAGGGACAGTGTCATCAGAAAAAATGGACAAGAAAAGGATACAAAGAAAACAACTCCTAAGGAAACAGAGAAAGTAGGGTTTGGGGTTCCAACATCTGGTACAGCAAGGAATTGACCTCTCTCCTTTTCTAGACCCCTTAACCCTCACATGAAGGGAGGGAAGCAAGGTCCCAACCATGAGATGGCTCGGATCACAGTGGTGATTACGTAGAAAGGATTTAAATAAAAGAATTCCTTCAGGGAGCTGTGAAAGATGGGTTGAGAGGCTGACATCTGGTACAGCAAGGAGAAATTTCCCCCCTCCTAACCCCCACGTTCTAGTCTTCTTAAACCTACTATAAGTGGAACGAGCTGTAAAGCATTAAGGTCTTGATGACCCAACTGTACTATTTATTGCTGCATATACCCACATATTTTAAGTAAATAAAGTCACACCCTAATTAAATCCTGTTTGTTACTTCCTGCCTTTCTTCTAGAGTGACTGGCCAACAGAGATCTACAAGGAACAAAGGGATGCACATATGTAACTCAGCCACTTAAAGCTTAAAGGGAAAAGATGATGCCACAAAGACATACACCGTTTATAAAATCTTTAAACATCAGCTTCAGCAAAGTAGTTATGAGAAATGCCCTCAGAGATACAAAATCTAGGAAAAATAGTACTGGCATCTAATTACATCAGTGCAGTTTGCTACTTTTATCTGTAATTGGACTGTATAGTCTTTCATTCTAATTTACTTTACATCTAAACTGTGATAATCAAGACAAGCAGAACAGAATGGCCTGTTCCTGGCTATACCACTGACACCAGTTAATGCCTAATTATAACAACTAAATTAAAGATGTGACTGTAAAGAGGTTGAGTATCAGTTTGAAACATTTAATTCTGTGGAAAGAAGTAAGGATTTTAAATCCTAAGGAAAAAAATCAATATTATGGTTCATTATATTGGTATTGCTAAACAGATTAATGAAAGTAAGTATTTTCTTTTCTAAAAAAAAAAAACATTTTATCATGATGTAAAGATGGTTTTTCATGAAGGACCACTACAGAGAAGGAAATACACATTCTGAATCAATTTATTAGTCAGACTAATCTGGACAAGGCTGGAAGGGGGATTTACTTTCTTATGAGATTTCTGTAGGTTGCACAAGGAGGAAAATGAGGCCAGTTTACTACAGTATTCTTGGGCTGGGGGAAGACCATGACCCATGTACTTCCAAAGAGGGATCTAGGATCCCAGGAATTTTCTTTAGTGGAAATCTGATTTTTAACTAAAATCTTTTTGAAAACTAAAAATGCAAATTAGTTTTCTTACAAAGACAAGTTAGCCACAAATAATAATGTTTCCTACCAGACAGCATGCAAAGGAAGACAACAGCAAAGGAATACTCAGAGCTGTTGAACTATATGTAGCTAGTGTAATTTCTGAAGGAAACAATGTAAATTGGTCATCTGCATGTTTAGATGATTGCATACAATTCTCCAGAAGCTGAAAAAGAAGAAAGAGGATAAATAAAACTGTTCGTTGTTAGGTTAGCACTTTTGCTAAAATATTCCACTCTAGAGAAAAGGCCAAGTCCATATAAATAACAAAGAATTATTTGCTATTTGTAGACATACAGGGCAATATAGTCCAAGAAACATCACTGAGAAAGAGAGGATTAGCAAAATATCAACAAAATGAAGTACTCTCATTTGCACAGTTATTAAATTTCTAACCATACAAAATTATATATTTGCATCTACACCATGTGCTTCAGTGTTTTATGGTTCTCAGTTTATGAATCAACCTAAGGAGAAAAGTTGACCTTACAGTTAAACTATTGCACATGCTCATTGGAGTCCAGCTTCTACCTGACACAAACTTCTTTTCTGAACTTAACAAGTCATTCAACCCTTAGTATTACAGTTCAGTTCTACGCCTGTAGAAGTGGGATAATGAAACTTCTGTTTCTTCCACTATTTGTCAGTTTGTAATGCCACTTATGCATAAGTAGGGTTAAAGTAAAGCCATGTGTCTACTATGCTCTCTGAGAATTTGCAAGTGTGATTTGGATATTTATTCTTTAGATGTTTTGATGGAAAGACTGGATTATAAGACATTCAGAACTCATTCAAATATAATGGGTTAGAATCTGACTTAAGGAGAAATTACAAAGTTCTTCAGTCTAGTATCAACAGATATTTTTTACATCTTTTGATCATTTCTGCTGCCACTGAAAATTAAGATCAGTGTGCAACATGCCTATTTCTAATTTACAGTGCTTAATTTGTGCCAAAGCTGAGCCTCAGCACTTCTAGGCTTAGCAGTTCATAGCCCTGGCATCTGTGGGCTTGCTGAGTCAGTTGTGAAAACTGATAAATGGTTTAAGACTCTTTCATTACAAATTAAGCATTGCTTATTTGATTTGGTTAGCTTCAATGATGGAAGAGCCATGACAGAGATTGTGACTTGTTATAACACTTGCATCTTTCCTTTTTATTTTAATTATAAAATCAGAAACAGAAATCTAAACTATTTATAAAAAACACATTTAATTGAAAACAAATTTTTTGTGATTTTTTTAAAAGTCCCAGAATTCTGTATCTTAGAGCTGATCTTTTAGGCTTTTCCACTCTATTTGTTTCATTCTTTAGTTCTCAGGAAATATTTCAGAAAGGTGCAAGAGCTCTGCATTAAAAATGTTGAAAAAGGAGTTCTTAGTAAAGCATACTGATGCATTTCTACTGTTACTAGTGACTGTCCATTACTCTGTGTCTTATTAAGGATGTATTTTTACTGTACCAAAACCATTTCTAATATAATACAACAATCTAGATGTAATAATTTTTCATTGTTGTTTCTTCATTGCTGACAATATAAACATCTTATCTTACCTTGCAAGATAGAAGTGATAGACTGGTAAAGTTCTGAATTACGGATGTATTGAAATACAGTAGCCATGTATTTCAAGTGCCCTAAAATAAAAAAAAAAATTAGCAGAAAGGTAGAGGAAACCAGGAGCTCTCTTTCACTTACTACTAAAAAGTTTTTTGTTAATTATCCACTGTACTTGATCCCGCGTCATTATAAAATCTGTCAGCTTTTTGTGCTCAAGAAATTAATGCCAACCTAAATTTAACAGAAGCGGGAAAACATTTCAAAAGTCTTTTTGTATATGTGTTGTATGATTCCAACCTTTATCCATGTGCCTAACTGAGCTACAAGTAATGTAGCAGTGAACATATTAAAAAGCCAGGGACTGACTTCAGTGCTGTAAGTGGCTAACAGTTGGGGATTATTTTAATGACTGTTTTAATGATGATTGTATTTTCTACAACTGCAAGTTCAAGAAAGCCTTGAACAATACGCCTGGACTGAAATTCCACCAGACTTTGTGCAGTTTCAATTCTGGACTGTACTTTTGAGCCCAGACTTACCTCTAGAGCATGTCGTCATTGCCAGCTGAGAAATACAGATATTCATATATCATGTCAATCCAGCCTGATAAAAAGCTGTTAATACCATCTGTGTTTGTATCATACTAATCTTAGAAGTTCCTTTTTAGCCCTCTCACCACTAGTGCTACCTTTGACTGTACCTGGAGTATACTATATAGAGCAAAGATGAGAAAACTGGATGGAACCTCATCCAAATATATTAATGAATATAGTCCCTAGGTGAATGGTAACACTATTCATCTTTTATAGGCAGCCAGATACCACAGTTTAAGCTGTTCTTTCTGAGTAGTTTAAAGACTTCTCTGGTTGAAAGGTTTATTAAGTTTTCATTAAATTACAATATAGCAGCAGCAGTACATGCCAGCCAGTTCATATGTCTGAAATAGCAAATACTAAAATTATTTCATCAATTTGGTAAGCAACATACATTCTTCCTGTCCCCAAAGAAAAACACCAGAGTATGTTATCATATCCAAGAGACCAGAGGCAATGCCCAAAACATTACCTAAGGGATGCTTGCTACAACCTCATATTTTCTAAAGCATGTCAACGAGCTCCGACTTGAAGATAATTGTCTTTGTGAATGGCAAGAGGACAGTAAGGGTAGATAGAATCAGTCAATTCTGAACAAGTGGCCACAATTTAAAAACCCTAAAGACAAGCTCTCCTGGAAGCAATGAAAGGAGGGAAAGGTGACAGGCCGCCTGAACTGTCACCCCTTGCCCCCCATTTTCAATACTGCAATCCTAGCATCCCAAACCCAAATTGCCAATTTAACTCAAAAGTCTTAGTGGATCTGCACAACTCCAAGACCTGTAGACATGTAGTGGTTACTGGCAGAGGGATGGAAGTGGGAAGCACTAGGGCTGGTGATTCTGCAGCTAATCCACTTTGGCATGGAAAGTGGATTGATGCCAAATTCATAGGAAGTACATTTTGACACCTAGCAGAGTCAAGAGGCTCACCCCCTGCCTCTCCTCTCCCCACCTCCACAAACAAATCCATCCCAGTGCATATATAGAAATAAACCTGGTTGCTATCTGAATGGAAATTAAAGGTAAAGTGTATCAAAACTTAATTTAATCCCAACATCTGTATTTGCATGTTGCAAGGTTCATGCCTGCACTTCAAAGTCCAAAATGAAAGTACCCAAATAACATGGCAAACTGTAGTCCCTGCATCTGGAGAGATGTAAATCAAAACCCTATTCAAGGAGATGCAATACAGGAAAACAACACTAACCATGATACTATTAACATATATGGAGGAAGGGGAGGAAGTCTGCATTCACCTGATCCTGCCTTTTATGGGTGGCATTTGGCCAATCTTGCACCATTCACAGATATCAGGATTCATGCCTCTGATGCTACTAGCTGCTGTGTATTTCATGTCTCAAACCAATGGCAGCACTAACTGTAATAGTCATTGCCCCTTATTTCAAAGCATGTCATGTGCGCTTGGGGCCCATAAAGTCAAAAAAGGGATTCTGAAAAAATCTGCCTTTCCATCCTAATTAATAATGAAAATGATTATGGAAGTCAATTTATAACATTGCTAAAGCAGAAGAAAATCAGTGAAGTCCTACAAGTGCTGCTTGGTTTCTAAGTAAAATGTAAATACTGTAAAGAGGTGGAGGGAATCCCAGAAACAAATAATATCAAATAGCTTATTCATTTCCACTGCCTATAAATCTGTATTATTAGACCCACAAAATTTGCACACCCCCAAATCTGGTGTTAGCTGAATGCAAATTATCAATATAACAACACTGGTAAGCAAAACCAATACTAGAAAGGAAAGGATAAGAAGAAATCATTATTTGTTTTCAGTTAAGCCTTTTCCATGCTTGCAACTAAAATTTTCCTCCAGCAACTTGTTTTCAAGTAATGTTAACTGCCATCAGTACATGCCAACTTTTGAATGAGTTAAGGGATTTTTTATATATACATACTTGTGAGAGATGTTCTGCGATCCAGATGTCCTTTGCCAGGAAATTGTGATGGAAGTGTATTCCAGATGCTTTACATAGATCATTCTAACTCATTCAGCAGTAATGACAATTATTTGACTGTGAACTGACCTTAATGGGATTCTGGAATATTCTAAATGCATAGAAGAGTACAGACTATAAAAGCACAGAGTACAGACTATGTAGGCACATAGCAGTGAAAACTGGCTGCTGCAGAGTTACTATAGATATATAAAGCCATGTTTCCTGCTGGTATTCCACCAGCTCTATAGCTGGTTAAATGCTACCAAGGAAATACCAGTCAAATCGAGGTGGTAAAATTTGACAAATACGTTTTTGCTGCTATTCAAACAACTTGCAGATGGTCATGAATTTTAGTCACATTCACTCTGCCTGGTTTGAATTTGAACTAGTAACCCAGAGCTGAAAGATTCTGCCCCCAGTTCTGAGCTGTGATCCAGATCCTTTACACCAGTGCAGGAAAATGGGTCCTGAATACATGCATATTTCCAAGCTGATTTTTATCCAATGCATGGGGGTTTCCCCACCAAAGAAGGCTTTCTGACAGAACTCTCTTTTACTGACTCAGTCTCAAAGGCCCTGGAATAGAAGTGTTCTGCGGATAGGGTGGCTGGTGCACTCTGTGATCATGTGCGCTGGACTACCAGATAAGCTCCATTAGGGATCTGGTTTAGGCAACACAAATTGAAGCAGCTCATGGGCCCATTCTAACTTACTTCAAGGACCAGGTGTAGAATTTGTGAGACTCACAGTTGGCTTAAACCTGAAGAACACATCTCAGAATAAGGACCTTTCTTTTCTCATCCTTTGAGCCAGCTATTCCCAGCCTCAGACTGATCTGCAAGATATTTCTCTGGGGAATCTTTATTTGAAAGGCTCTTTTAAAGGAGTCAGAACTTCTTTCAATTTACGTTGGGCTGTGGGGGCCCAATGAAGAGAAGGAGCTAGAGGATATTACCACAGAGGATCTGTTGAGGACACCTGAAGGCACAGTGGCACTACCGCTCTAGGAGCCACTAAGTGGGAGCTCTGACCCATGACATGGTGCTGCTTGTGCTGTGGAAGGACAAATGCTAGGACAACATTTGCCTGTCTATGGGCAGGACCTCTTTGGAAGTTCTGTTGGAAGCAGCAGAAGCAATACTTCACAATTTTTGGCAGCAGCCAGGTGCAGGCACTGAAGAGGGATTTACACCGACGTAGCTGCTATTACTCCAGTTATCTTCACGAAGTACAATTCAAAGGAAAAATGAAAGAGATGTGGCTGAAGTTATATGAGAGGCACACTAAAATCTCAGCTGCAATTCACTTTAAACTCCCTCACAAGAAGAGCTGTTTGACTGCTGGATCTGCATACGTTCCATGGTATCTGCCACTCCTCAGCTCCTTTCCCAAACAACTCAGTATGTGCAGGCTGTCAAGAAGCTGTGTGCAATCCTACTGTGTTCAGAGCTTTCTGCTGCTCATTCTTGGGGATTTCTTTCCTGTGATTTGCTCTTCTTAAGTTTGCCCATCTGTAAATAAGATATAACACTTACACAACCGGTCAAATTTATGTCACTTGCCCATGTGACCTGAATCTATGTTTCACACCCTCAACACTGTTCAGGAATGAGCAGGGACATCACAGTATCATCAATGACATTCTTAGGAGCAGTATGCTGAACAGAGGCTTCATTTTCACAGTTTTTTGTAACTAAAATATTGTCCCAAAGACTACAGCAGATGACAACTTCTCACAATAGATAGTACAGTAGAGGATCTGACCTAAGCAGTGGATGCCTTTAATGGGAAAAGTAACAACCAGTTGAGATGAGTCCAGGACCCTCCCCCAAAACCATCCAATTGGTGACTTTCTGTAGCTTTATAAACAGACACTTGGCCAGCTCCCCTGTGGCTATTCCAATAGTTCTGGTTCGCTCTTTAAATTAAAGAAGTAGTCAACTGGGGCTCTAAATGATAAGATATATGCAATTTGTGTGTGCACATGCACCTGTGTACACACACAGAAAGAGAAACAAAATTTTTCAACAAAATAATTTTTAATCATAACATGCCAGTTTGTTGACATCAAAACCATTAGTGGGAAAGGGTCAGTTTCAACATATATTTCACTTAAAAATTAAATGCATTTTTGAAATTGCTGAAACATCCCATTTAGACTTTTTTGAACAAAAAAGCCACTTTTTCATTTTGAAAAACTGTTCATTGAGAAACATAAGAAAAGTAGAGCATATACGAACATAAAAGGGACCAGCACTGCTACAACACACATGAAATTATTTGAAATTGATAAGTGTTATTTAAGTACTAAAAATACATGTTAAATCCATCTTGCTGATGCCATGCAACATCATTTTCCAACCATTTTCTGAAAAAGTACTTATCCTAGGTACATTTGGAATGAAAACTACCAAATAGATTTTCATCACCATGAATTTCTACAGATTGATGAAGGGGAAATTAAGCAATTACTCTTATTTTATCTGGCCCAGTAATTAAGCCATGGTTGCTCAACTTACATCCACTATTTAAAAATCTAGCCCACTTACTTATTCTTAAATTCTATGTCACTTTCTCTTTGCAAAACTTATCTCAGTGCCTCATTGTGTTCTTTGAGGTTCCTAGTTCAAATTAAATCACCAACCATTATAACTTCAGCACCTTGCGATTCCATGATCTGTGCAATGACTTTTTGAAATACCACAGGAGTGGAACTAATGCCAAAAGGCATTCACTTAAATTTATAATGTCCAAATGGTGTATTAAAAGTCATTAGCTTTGAACTTGATTCATCTAACTTTACTTGCCAAAATGCATGTTCCACACGTACCAGAGAGAATAGTTTTGTTTCATAGAACTTAGCTGCCAGTTTTTCAATAATTTTTATTGAATAGCATTAATGTTTTATGGGTTTATTTAAATGCATGGATCAATGCATATATGTACTTTATTTGGATTTTCAATTACAACCATACAATTAACCCAGTCAGTGAACGGTTGTAGCTTTCCAATAACTCCCAGCTTTTCCTTATTATCATGATCAGACTTTATTTTATCTCAGCAGGCAAATGGAATTTTTCTGGCGGATGTATCAGTGATATAGCTCATTTGTATTATGGCAGTTCTCCTTCAGGGTAGCTTAACCCTTGAAAGATGTTTATCAGTTCTCCTATATGATGCCTGTGTTCCCTGTATATGACACAGCAGCATTTGCCACATACGTTTAACCCTGGCAGCAGCAGGACCAATAGCCACCATGGACAGGGCAAGGTGTAGTGGGAGGCTGTTTCATGACCCCTGAAGGGGCAGGGCCTCAGGAGAAGGGGCAGGGCCTCAGACTGTCAGCCCTCAGCATTGTCCACATTGTGGCAGTTCCTTCCCCAGCCTTCAGAGCCATATGTAGTGCATTTGTGGCACTCCAGCAGCAGCAGTTGAAAGGGGCCTGGGCTCCTATTGCTGCCACAGTAGCAGTGGCAGAAGCTGGGAGCTCAGCGTCCCTTTGAATTGCTGGGCCCTGGGACAATTGTCCCCTCTGTGCATTGGCACAAACACACACCATCAGTGGCACATCTGTATTTATAATATGGACTGGTGTTCAGTTACAGTGTTTAAAAACAATACATGAGCTATTTGACCCTAGGCAGGTATTGTATTACCTAATCATAAAACATGGTTTGCTTTTGGTTTTCGTATTGTAACATCAGCTAAATTTCCTCAGTTTAGCTTTTCTTTGAATTAACACTGTGTTTTGCATTGGCCTTCAGCTTGGCCTTCACTATTAATAACGAGCTATTTTAAACATTTTGACTCAATCTGCTCTGCTCTTGCTGTACCTGCTAAGTGGTACCTTTGACTACCTTGCATTTCTCCAATAACCCAGACATTCTTTGCTTTAGCTGTCTAACATAATGCAGAAGAGTGAATCACCATCTACCTGCCTTGGTAGGTGGTAGAAGAAACCAGGCTCTCCCTCTACTCTGCATCTAGATCTTGTAACAAGCATTTAAGGTGTGCTTTCTCCAACCCCTTCCCTTTCCCCAACCCTTTTCTGGGCTTACTGCTACACAGACCTCCTTCCTTCTCTTGTACATACTGTATCTATGCCTCCCAGAGCCTTCTTCCTGGAGGCTCAACTCCTTCCTTTCTCTGCCCACACTCTCTGCATGTCTTTGTCTTATTCCTCCAAAACCCCAACCCCAGAGTTGCCTCCCTGATGTCTGTCTCTTTTCTTGAGGCTCAACCTATGATCTCACGTCACTCCTGCACTTTTTCAGAGTCTCTTCTGTTCCCTGGCCAGAACTCCCTTCTCTGGAGTGAGGATCTCAAACCCTACTCTTCCTGAGCCTTCTGCCTCATTTCTATAGCCTTAAATTCATTCCTTTGTAAATCATTCCATGCTTCTCATCTGAGACTCATCCTTAATTCAAATACCTAACTCCTCCCCATCTTGCCCTAATCATAAATTGGCCCTGACCCATCCTTTATGTGAAACCAGGTATAGTAGCTGCTCTCTGGTTCCATTTAACTCTCTCTCCTCCAATGTGAGGTATACAACGCATCCCCATCCCTTTCAGATGAATGAGATTTTCTTTCACCTTTGCAGAATATTTGACCAAGTGCCTGGCTTCTTCTTTGTCTCCTTACACCATTCCATCTGGTGCAAAGGAATTTCTACCCGTCAGTAAATCCCTTATTCTTATTTTAACTAGTATTTGGATTTCCTCTATTCCTACTTTTCTATTTTTAAAGTGTCACATTGAGTACTTCATCCTATATCGAGTCAATTAGGAACTTAATCTAAATTTTACTGGTTCTCCAAATTGCTTGGCTCTGAATAATATTAAATATTCTTCTTTAAGCCATTTTCATCTCACTTGGCCATTGTGTATTCCAGTTAAGAGTCACAGAAGTACAGTAGTTCCAAAACTCACATAGCTGAGTTTGAAGTTTTCCAAGGATATGTGCCTCAAATGGTTTACAATACAACTTGCAAATAAAAATAAAATACTTTCTCAAAAGTTTCTGTGGTTACAGAAAATCTCAAAACGATCGAAAATCTGTGCCATAGTCTCTTTATAGTCTCCTTTCTTCCATGTACAAACATTATGTTCCTGCACCGTTTAGAAAATATTACAGCTGGAAAAACAGCTTTGCATGAACTTTCAGTACTTTCTCTGTGGACACTGGCAATGAGAAAAATATCAAATGGCTCCTTAGACTGATGAAATTTTCTCCATTGTGTTTTTGCAAGTCCCCTGGACCTAGAGGAAGGCCTTGCTCTACGATATTTAATTCACTAACTTTTCGTAACATATAATGTATATTAAGAATTTCAGCTAGCCGGTTTCTCTGGAAACAGACTGTCTGTAGACAAATAGGTTCATATTAATTGCCAATACATGCAGCTTAGTCAGAGCCTGCTCAGGCTCCTGCACATATTTGGCTGACTCTAAGCAGTCTCAGAACCTAACAACAATAATTAGCACAGCCACTCCCACATTCTACGATATTTGTACCTACACTTGCACAGCACAACTCCTGTTTGATGATCTTGGTAAGATTCACAAGATATTTAGTGATTAAACATGTTGTTCAAAGCCAGATGGCATATTTCAAAGTTTGCAGATAATATAAAAATTGGAAGAGTGGTCAGTAACATAGTGAACAAGCCACGGATACAGGGGTACATTACTCATTGGATGAGAGATGCGATCCTGGGAAGCCATGACACTGGAAAAGATTTCGGTGCTGTGGTAGATAATCAGCTGAACATGAGCTCCCATTGCAAGTCAATGGCTCAAAAGGCTAAAGCAATCTTGGCTTGTATAAACAGGGCTATCTCAAGTAGGAGTCGGGGTTATTTCACCTCTACATTTGGCACTGATGCCAACACCACTAAAATTGTTCCTGTTCTGGAGTCCACAGTTCAAGAAAGATATTGATACAGTCGACATGATTCAGAGAAGAGCCATTAAAGGATTACAAAAAATGCTCTACTGTGACAGACTCCAGGAACTCCATCCATTTAGCTTAACAAAGAGAATGGAAAAGGGTGACTTGATTAAGTGTACAAGCATTTGCACATGGAGAAAAATAGTTGATAATGCGCTCTTCAATCTAACAAAGAAGATATAAAATGAGCCAACAAAGCTCTGGTTACAAAGCTAAACACACTCAGACAAGAAATGAGGTGTACATTTTTAAAAGTAAGGGTAATTAACCACTGGAACAATTTACCAAGACTTGTGGATGATCCATCACAGGTGATTTTTAAATGAAGATCAAATGTTTGCCTGAAAGTTCTGCTCTAGCAAATGCTATTGCCTGTGTGATGCAAAAGGTCAACCTGATCAAGGCAAATTTATTCTATGCCAAAATGGAGTGAAAAGTATCCTAGTACATTGAAAAGTCACAAAGTTCTTTGGTATAGGACCTGTTTCCTGCTATATGCTTGTAAAACACCCAGTAAAATGGGACTTCAACTATGCTGAGCCTTGCAGCCACTGCTATTATACATATCATATGGCCCTGGCACTGAGGAAAGTCAGCTGACTCTTGAGTATAGCCTGCCAACTCTCCAACCTCAATTAATTAAAGTATTACATAACTAGAGTTCAGTAAACGCTGGGTGACCTGTACCAGGTATTTTCTCACAAGACAATAATACACATAGACACACACACGATCAATTGATTGATCAATTGTGTGTGTGTGTGTGTGTGTGTGTGTGTGTACTAGTGTTTTGTGAGAAAATATCTGATACAGGTCACCCACAGTTTACTGATCTATCTATCTATTGATCAATTCATAGATCAATAAATAAACAATCACCTATCTGTATGAGGGGACATTTCAATTTCACTAAAAGAAGGTCAGACAGTAAAAGTCAGAAACCTTTGTAATAAAGACCAAATCACATTTTTCTTGCTTTTATAATTAAAATATATGCATGAAAGTCACAACATTTCTGCTGTTAGCCAAAAGCAAAATTATCTGAAAACAACATTCTTTTAAACTATATAATAACATGATCCTGTGGGCTGCAAAACCTTTAACAAAAATAATTCTAAACAGACAGTATAATAGGATTCGTTTAATAGAGTTAACAAGGTATAGCCTATTCTTAGTTGTATTTTAAATCTTCATGTATTAAATATGACCAGAAAATATCACTAAAAATTAACCTAAAGCTTAACGGCTTATGTAAGAATGCTTTAATAAAAAATGTTGCTGAGGTTATTGAACTGTACAATTAAACCCCTCCCACTAAATACTTTTCAGTCTAATTTCTATCTAAAGCTTATTCAGCAAACCAAAATGCCAATGCATTTCTTCAATTTCCACTTCTTTGAACCTGCTAATGTATGAATAAAAAAGATTTATTTGTGTTATTAGACACATATAACCCTCTTGTCTGAAAAGTAGCTTTACACACAAAATTCCTGAGACACACATGAACCTGCAAAATATCTGAGAGATCATTTTGATTTTTTTTTCTGCAAGCTATGTTTGATTTACATCAATTAGGTCTTTCATATAAGGTACCATATAACAGGAAGGCTAATAACCCAGAAATAACCTCATTAAAAACGACAGCATATCGGTCTAAAGCAGAATGAACTCTAAGCAGAAAAATTAGTGACCTGGAAAGTAGCAGGAAGGGGTAATAGCAATACAGAGAAAAAATACATTCCCATTAGCTAGTCAAAAGTAGAAATCACCAGCAATAAAGTAAAATTACAATAGAAGCATAAGGAGAACATTTTATAAAATGTTTTTATCTTTTTAAATTCTGTCGCATACAATGCATATTTGCCAACTAAGATACTGTCTGAAACTACCTTAGAACTATTGGTTTGGCCATGCGTACTTTCAGATGCGTGAAACAGTCTCTGGAAGTGTATTACTAGCAAGCCTAATACACTTACATTATCAGTGCATGATTCCAGTATCTCTGAATTCATCTATTTTCAAATTAAAGAAAATTTGAAAACCTTCTTGCTTTCACAGAAATTCTCCTAATTTCATATTAACCTGTTGGAATTCCAATTCTAGCAAATTGTTTTCAAACAATGTTTGTTAATATGCTGAGCATATTTTTAAAAAGCATGCTTACAAAAGAATGATTTCACAGAAAACGTGTTTAAGATTTTTCTTCACAAATCACATCCGGCTGAATACGTAACAATACAATCAGCTGAAGTCAGTCCAGTTTTTGCCAATTCAAATGACAGCAGCATCTGGCCCAAAGAATGTAACTTGCCAACAAAGTGAAGCACAACATTTGAGCTGATTGTATTTGATGGACAGCATTTTGTATTATGTCCACACATACATACAAAGGGTGCATTGACACTAGGAACTAACTTCGAAGCTAGGCACTACTTCGAAGCAGCCGGTAGAAAGCCTATGCTCATTTTCCCTTGCTTCAAAGTTAACTTCAGAGTAGGGAACCCAACTTCAAAGTCCTTACTCCATTCCCAGGAATGGACTAGTGCCCTGCTTCAAAGCTTAACTTCGAAGCAGGGTGTGTGTAGACACTCAGCTTCGAAGTTGCTTACTCCGAAGTTGTACTTCAAAGTAATCAACTTCAAAGTCATTTTTGTAGTGTAGACAAAAATAGCCACAGTAGAATCTGAATGATTTTTTCTGGTTCGCAGGTTTATTTTAGCAAGTTTTAAAAATATGGAACTGAAAAACAGAACAAGTTGAGAAATCTTAGTGCTATCGAAATCTTACCTACATTTTCATTATGCTTTTTAAATCACATCACAGGACAATTTATCCCATGTTGGATTCTTGTTTTCTGAGGATTGGGTTGTCTCAAAAGCAGAGTTCCACCGAATGAGCCACAGAACTCAGAGATGTCAGCTCCCCAAACTCAGCCAATTATGGTGGCCCTATGGCTCTGAATTGCCTCCAGAACCAAGACAAATCTTATTTCTGTGGCAGCTGTGGTTCACTGACTACTGTCCTTTGTCAAGATGCAGGGTTCATCTGGTGCAGAAGGAACTGCCATAAGAA
Source organism: Carettochelys insculpta (assembly GCF_033958435.1). Taxonomy (NCBI): domain Eukaryota; kingdom Metazoa; phylum Chordata; order Testudines; family Carettochelyidae; genus Carettochelys; species Carettochelys insculpta. The sequence goes on from NC_134150.1 coordinate 23,064,692, forward strand.
TGCCTTGTGGGCTTATGAAAAGATGGGTCTATATAGAGTAACTGGCTGCCGATCACTGTGCGCTCCTGCTGTCTGCCAATGTGACAGACAATAAACAGCTTTTCAGGAGATCATGAGGAAAAGGACAAGTAACCATAGAGCTGACTGCTAATTGGTCAGCTGAACAAGAAATAAAAGCACAAGTTTTGTGTCATTTTAATGCTTCTCCTTATGGCTGGCTTTGCTCCCATCAACAAAATGCAAAACCAGAACCAAATCAACTTGAACTATAGGGTACCTACCCAGGAGGTTTCCAGCTTCAGCCAGCTGCGAGGAGATGGGGCATATCCTTCCTCTACTGTAGCTTCCTTAGCAGCAGCTTCCCCTTTCGTTATACTCCCATTCAGCTCAATATGAGATACGCAGGAAAGCCTCACATGTTTGAACACATCTTTAGAGCACCAGTCTCCCATTCGTGCTTCCCATCCCGCAAAATTTAGTGATTTCCTCTGCTTATGGAAGTGGAGAAGAGAACATGGGAAATCTGGAGGAGGAGAATTTAATACTATTCTTTCCAAATAATGTTACAAAAAGCCTCTCCTTCCACAGCCTGACAGCTCGTTTCATGTGCCAAATGTGCAAATAGTTTATGGTGGTACAATATACTGAGCAAACAAAATAATATCTCTGATTTCTGATTGGCTGGCTGTTTCTTTGCACTGTCCTTCCATTTCTTGTTTGAAGTCAGTGCAATACAATCCCATCTTGATGCAAGAAAAAATGCTTTGAAAGCTTCATCTGTCTTGTGGGTTTAAAAGAAAAAAGAAAAAAAAAAAACCTCCTAGCTATGTATTTAGCAGGAGTTTAACCTACTTATAAGGGATGTAGCTTTATTCCGCTCAGGGCTGCACCTTAGGCCAAAACCACATTGCATGGTCAAACACTGAGATTTCTTTCAAACATCATCATGTTTCATTTCAATTTCTTCTGTGCAAAAGTATTCATGTATAAATACCATGCAGACACTATCGATGCAGTACAGTGCATTAAGCCACAAAAAAAATTACTGTATGTGGAATAAGACTGGAATGAAATAATAAAGAAAAGAAAATTCAGAACAAAGACAAAATCCTTATTTTTCACCCTCACACTCCTTTTTGGTAGCAACTGCAGTACATTTGAGTTTATATGTTTGACACCTGTTTTACCAAGGGAAAAAACACTGTTACCATTACAATTAACTGGAGGATGTTAGCACCTATTGGTCTTGCGCAAACTAGTGCCTCATTGTTCTAGACACCAAGCAAACGTATATTAAGACAACCCCTGCTTCAGATAGATTACAATCTATATAAACCAGATAAAAATAGGGAGAACAGAGACCCAAAGTGAGTTTCCCAAAGTTACACATTTGGCCAGGGTCAAAGCAAGACACACACCTCAGATCTCCTAAATCCAGGGCCAGGAGTCAGTCCACTAGTCCTTTTTCCCCCCACAATGGTCTTCAGTATCATTTCTGTCCTGAGAGGCAACTCACATTATCTTCAACAGAATTTGGGCACAAATCTGCAGTTTTATTACTGCTATGGAGAACATGACTCAGCCATTATCATCACTTTACGTACAAATTTATAATAGACATTAGGCCTTTGTTTAATAAAAGCCCTCCAATTTTCTCCCTACAAATCATTGTGGGAATAAACCAAAATTAATATACAATCAAAAATGGTGTAATAGGGTAGCTGGCCTATTTCATGTAACAGCATTCAGCTCTCCTGTTTCAGTTCAGGTGCACCCATTTGGTCTCATAAAGTGGGAAGGGTAGCACCTGAGGGGCAATCAGAGATCCACTAGAAAGAGCCAGAAGGTCAGAGAATAACAACACAGTGAGGAAGAACAATTTCTGAGTGGGAGCTGAAGGGAAAAGAGCAGCAAAACCAAACCAAAGCAAAGAGCCAGCTTCGGAGAAGACTGAAGGAAGGATCGACAGCAGGGGGACATGCTGGCCGGCTCTGAGTCAGAAGCAAGGGCCAGGGGCCTGAAGGGTTTACACACTGGCATCTCCATGCCAGGAAGCTGGGTGTCAGAGGAACAACAGAAGGCCTGTGGTAGTTTCTACTGTGCAGGGCAAGTCGTGCTACAGAAAGGTGAGCTGGGATGGCTGCCCACAGGAACAAAGGAGACTGTCAGGCCTCTCTGTACTACTGTGGGCCATCGACCTAAGTCACACAATTTCATGAATAACATAGCTGAAGTTGATGTACTTAGGTGCTTACTGAAGTATGTTCATAGCAGTAATATATGAACCTCTCCTCCCCCTGGATTGATTTATGCTTGTCAATCCAGCCCATCACAAAGACATGTCTTAGAGCCCAAGTTGGTGAAAGAAACAAGAATGTTTTGGAATTTTTTTGGATGTGAACTTCTGTAATGTGGTTTGTGAATAAACTGTGTGGGACCTGATGATATGCTTGTTTTGAAGTTACTGGGATTCAACAGAAAAATTGAGAAAAAGGGCCACTTGCAGGCTTGATATAAAAATGTGGCCAGCTATCATTAATTAAATTAAATTAGCAATAGCTGGCCATATTTTAGATGGTTTTTATATACAGTGCCAATAGTGGAATCCAATTAAATATATTAAAATAGAAAATATACACAAGTATTAGGATTTGTGGTAGCCTCAAAACATTACTGAAATGAATGCTTTCAACCCTTTCAGCTGACCAAAGGTTGGTTAAAACAACTCCAAGAGCTGTTTTCTTCCAAGTGCTGGTGCAAGATGTCTCTGAGGTATCTGGAAGGTTTCTTTTAGAACCTTTTTGGTATTTGATTAACTGTATGTTAAGTACAATATCTTTACAGAAAATGCCTGATACGATGTTGCTAGAGGAAGCAAAACTGGAGCACATAGAGTTGTATAATTCACAGACAGGCTGGTGATTTTGGTTAAAACGATTAGTACGATGCCACCGCTGCTTAAAGAAGTACACTTCAGAAATATTGAAAATGAAACTGCAGCAAAGACAGGCATAAAAATGCTGATCATGTAGTACTTTTAACACTTTAGATTTTGGTCAGGAAAGTTTTTGGTTAGGATTCCACACAGAAATAACTTTTTTTTTTAATCTGAACCCTACATCTAGAGGCTAAATGCTGCATGGAGTAGTCTAAAAGCAGTACTCTTTTCAGTCAGATGCTAAGAGTCTATCCTAGCTTCTCTACTGAGTCTTAAAGAACTACACTTTTTTACTAGCAGAGCGCAACAATCTAGTGGCAAAATCCAGCCATTACCCGGAACTTGCAGGAGATCAAAAAGAAACAGATGTCACCACACGAGCAAATATGGTTAAGTGTGTTAAACTGTGTGACAACACTGGTGATCTAGTTGTGCATATCTGCCCTATAAGGAACTAGATTCCAGAAACCAAGTTTCTTGTGCAAACTTTGCTCCAAGTACCCAGATGTTAAGGTTCAGTGCATGGAACTCTTATGTGACCTAATGCAAGAAAAAAAAATGAACCAAAACTGGATACATCACAATTTCCCTTCAGTAAGAAGTTAACTTCTATGACACTGCTACTGTGAGAGAGCAGATACCAAATATCCTCTTCAGTATTCCTTATTTTCAATGGGTTTTATCCTGCAGACCTTGAGTCATGCGAGCAGTGGCTGGAAATCACTGGGATTGCTTATGTGAATAACTGCTTGTCATACAAGAAGGGTGGGCAAGACTGAACCCCATTATTTTGCATCTCAGTGAGAAATTTCCATCTCAGCAATAACTAATAATTGTTGTGTAGTAGTGACCTTCTCCTGCTTGATGCTAAATCCTTAGTTCATTCTGGAGTCAGTATCTTACAGAATCAGAGTCTAGTTGTGTGAAAAAGCTAGCATTTAAAATTCTGGGTAAAATTCAGCAACCTGAGTAACTGAATCTTGACGATGCAGTTCTTTAAACACAAAGCTGGATGAAAAAAGCAAAGAAAGGGAACAGGATAAATCAGAAATGAAGCACGTTCTCTGAAAGCTTCTTTTTTCAATCTGTTGGAATTCTGAAAACACAGACTATATCTGAGAGTCTTAGAAAGGACCAGAAAGGCAGCAGGCACCCATTGAATGGGTGGGAGGAATATGCCAATTAAAATGGAAGTTGCAAGAAGTTCATTTTATGTAAGTCACACTTCCAGTTGAAAGGTCAGTGAAATTATGAGCTCTGATGACCTAGAAAAAAACAGTTAAAATTATTCCATAGACCTTACAGCAGGTGCCCTGATGGAGATTCTAATGAAAAAGAGCAATTGTAGGAACAGATATATTCACATACTTTTGAAAAATAGCAATAGGTTGCACAGCTCTCTGTAAGTCATCTCAGCTTGTGTGCCAGTATTGCTGAAAAATAACTGTTACTGCTAAATGGTGCACTTTACTACCATAAACATTTTGATCTATATACTACAGCTTACAATTAAACCTCCAATCATTAAAGCCCCAAAACCTAAAGTTAATGAGCGAAGAGCTACTGGCCATTGGGTATTTTCTTGTGCTTACAGTTTCCAGGGAAACCAATTGCTTGGCAGGCGTCTAATGCATTTTGTTGGTTTACTTTTCTTCTGGTTCACAGCCAATGGAGACTGCAAAGGGGTGAAACAACAACGAGAAAATTTATGACAATAAAATGAACTAGCTTTGTGAAATAAACATTAAATACAAATTAAGCTAGTGTATATATTAGGTTAAATCAAGGCCTTTGAGTTTTTGAGGGTCTTCATCATACTAGCAAATGCAATTTAAATGAGATAACCCCAGTGTTATGTCGACAAGCTGAATGCACAGTATTTAAAGCTTTACAAAACTTTTAATGAAACTTTATTTATGTCTTAGGGTTCCCTATTTTCTTCACATAGATGCCCTTAAGATCACATTGAAATGTAAAACGGGTTATAACAAGCAAATTTAATCGATAAAAAAATTTCGCAGAATTAACAATTTAGTAAATGAATGTTTGACCACAAAGACCTAGGCATAATGTTATTCAAACCAAAAGGAGAGCCAAAAATATAATTTATCTGGATTTTCTAATAAAATAAAGCCTAAAGTTCTAATAAAGCCTCTCACAAGAAGCTATTAAAGAAGCTACATAGTGACTCATTGGCCATGTCTACACTAGCCCCAAACTTTGAAATGGCCATGCAAATGGCCATTTCTAAGTTTACTAATGAAGCACTGAAATACATATTCAGCACTTCATTAGCATGCGGGCAGCCGCGGCACTTCGAAATTGACGCGCCTTGCCGCCGCGCGGCTCATCCCAACAGAGCTCCTTTTTGAAAGGACCCCGCCTACTTCGAAGTCCCCTTATTCCTATGAGCAGATGGGAATAAGGGGACTTCGAAGTAGGCAGGGTCCTTTCGAAAAGGAGCCCTGTCGGGACGAGCCACACAGCAGCGAGGCGTGTCAATTTCAAAGTGCCGTGGCCGCCCGCATGCTAATGAAGCACTGAATATGTATTTCAGTGCTTCATCTGTAAACTTAGAAATGGTCATTTGCATGGCCATTTTGAAGTTTGGGGCTAGTGTAGACACGGTCAATGAGAGGTAAATTTAAGGGCTAGGAAACAAACAGTATATAGTAGATTGGTGTGGAGCTTATCTACAGAAGCTAAACCAATCTGCAGTGGACAGGGAAAGATGGAAGAAAATAGCGAGAGAGGCATCAGGCACCAACTGGCACTGAGCCCATGGTTGTTTGATAATGATGAAACAAATAGTAAAAATAAATGGTCAATTTTCAACATGAGCTCAGGGTCTTGTAACAAGCAAGATTTTTTATGTAAATGTGCTGAAAGCAGAGCAGTAGGAACATTTGTGGATGTAAATTTTTTGGTTAGCCAAGATTAAAAATGACTTCTGAGAGCTTCTGTGGGACCTAACAAATCTAAGTTGGTTTAGCAACATGATGAACATCATTACATTCATTCTGCAAGATAAGGAACAACTTGACTATTTCAAATGCACTGAAAGATTCTGAATTGACTGTAAACAGGAAGAAAAAAACCCAAGTCACTGTGGGCAGCCTAGTGTAGATTAGGGATGTTCTTACCCTACCCTCTCTCTCCTTCCCCTAAGGCCATGTCCCTGCACTTGCCCCCTCTCCAAGGCCCCAGAACATGTCCAATTGGAGCTGCAGGGGCGGAGCCTGCAGCATGTGGAGCCCCCTGGCCCCACCTGCGCCTAGGAACAAGAGGGACATGTTGCCACTTCTCAGAGCCAGATAGGGAATTTAAATAGCCTGGTCAGCAGTTCTGACAGGAGCCACTAGCGTCCCTTTTCAACTGGGCCTTCTAATCAAAAACTGGTACCTCTGAGAGAGGGGGACAGCAGAAGTAAGCAAAAATGCAAACAACATGACAGATCGCTTAAAACAACAGAAAATAATCATGAAAAGATTCCAGTGCCTTTACTGAATCAACAGCGTACCCTCAAAATACTGGGTCCGCTTCTTAACTTAACTCCACAGAAGTCAATGGAGCTCTCATCCATGACTTTCTAACCCATTCTCCAATTTTGATTACTGAACTGTCAGCGGGTGGTTCACTGCCCCTGCCTCTCAAAGGCCTCTGATTATTCCTCACTATGAGGCATTTGGTTTTCGGCAGCCAGTGGCTGAACATACTGCAGCACTGTTCACTTCTGAGGCACAGGCAGGAATGTCAAATTCCAGGGTAATAAGCGAAGGCTGCAGTTGCACAGAGTTGTGAATGGTAACTATTTGTAGGCTTCTGGCACTATATGTTGCATCCTAAAGCAGTCCTTAGCAACGGTTGGTATAGTAAAGGGAGAGAACTTGAACATGGGCATTTTCTGGCATGTTCACCTTCTAAAAATGAAGCATTTTTTCACCCACAGAAAATATGGCATATGATGTGATAATGGCAAGATCTGTGCAGGCCAGCTGCCATTGGCTAAGAGATGGAAATGGCTGAGTAAAGCAAAAGTTCGGTGAGTACCCTTACACACTAGACAGACAATGGGTAGCACAGAAAAGCAAAGCAGGCACAGAGCTAGAAGAGGGCAGCACATCAATATGAATACAGTCAGTATATGCATTCAGAGCACAGAGACCAAAATATTGCCTTAACCAAGTGCCATCAGACCAGACTGACCATCAATTATACAGTTCCACAGAAAGCAACAGACCAGTCTGCCAGCACAGGCTGGCTTATATGGTCTACAGGCATAGTAGGTAAAGAGGATTCAATATTGTTTAGTTTTTTCTTTCATTGTTGTGAGAGTTTATTTAGTGCAGTCCAAGATGTGCATAAGGTGCAACACGGTAATCAGACAAACATAAAAATACTGTTCAAACCCAAAAGAAGGATGTGGAGAAAATCCAGTTGCTGGACATACATTGAGTCCAGCCAGGGACTGTGAAGGGACAGCACTGCTAGAGTTCGGCAGATATGGCAAACTATGATGAAGGCTACACTGGCTTGAATTAAATAATGTAGTTGTGCTGGCTATCTTCAGCACTTTTTTTGTGTTCACTTTGTAAGACCATCCAGGTGTTTGTGTTTAATCCCCAGAGATACTTGTGAAAAGCGACAAAGGGCTCTATATGAACTAAGGAAATTTTAAACAGACTGGTAAATAAGCTAAAGAAGAACCTGGTTGTAACTTTTGCACCCAGGACTGTGCATTCACAGAGGATAAGAAAAGAAAAAAAAAAGCAAAAACAAAACCAAACCACCAATGCATTATGGCACTGTTTTAGTTTTGATTTTTGTATGGACAGAACACGTGGCATCTTTCTAGGTGTGCTGCAACTCAACTTTCTGTATTAATGACTCACAAAAGCTTTTTTGTGATGCTGACATGAAATTGGGGTTCTGATCCAAAGTTCTTTGAAATGAGCTTTCCACTGATTTCAATGGGATTTGGAGTAGTTTCTGAACAGTGCAGCACAGCGTTTTATAGAATAGCCACCCCCATTCCTTCCATTACCCACTACAGGGTGCAAACATATTTGACTGGATGCATGGAGAATCTAGTCAGGTTGCTTATACCTTAACTTACCTCATGACCAATATGACCTCCTTTACCGATATTATATATGCCATTATGTGCCAGCAATGCCCCTCTATTATGTACTTTGGACAAACTGGGCAGACACTTTTCCAAAGAATGAATGGACACAGACCAGACATCAGGAATCTTAATACACATAAGCTGGTCAGTGAGCATTTCCATGGAGTGGACTATTCTGTTTAAGACCTGAGAATATGCATCCTACAACAAAGAGACTTTAAAAACAGATTACATAGGGAGATTTGTGAACTGGGATTCATATTCAAATACAACACATTAACACTTGATATGAACACACACAACAACTGTCTCGGGCATTACAAGGACTGCTTCCCTTCCTTTGATGTTAGTAATGATCTCGGGCAAGACACTTAACATCCCTATACCCTCTTCTTCAATTCCATGTATTTGATTTGTGAGGGTTTTTTTTGCAATTGTTTGGACCTCTGTGTTATATATCTGGGTCTGGACAGGAAATTATATAGATCTGAAGAAGTGGGTCTGTCCCACGAAAGCTCATCACCTAATAAATCATTTTGTTAGTCTTTAAAGTGCCACATGACTGCCGTTTTGTTCTGTTACTATGCAAAAACACAGGGCATACTTGGGCCTAGGCCTGGAATGGCACCACCAGAAAAATTCCTCTCCTCCCCAACCCCGTGCAATTCTTTTCTAGAAAAAAGGGGGTTGGGACATCAATCTAGAACTGTCATATTTCTACTGCTTAAAATATACATTAAAATCAATTTCTTTATACAATGGGACAAGACATATAAATCAAGGAAGCAAGCAAACTTTATTAAATTATTACAGTAAATGAATGGGCACTTACAATGGATAACTTTAATATTATTAAGAATAATTTTCTCCCCATTGTCCAATGAGGTATTGGGAAAGTGAGGCCATCAGGGTGAAATGGCAACTGGATAGTACGTCACACATGACAATCAAATGTTACCAGAGCTTGATCATGAAGAAATATGGACTTCTCAGTAAAGGTTGCTTAAAACAAAAGCCCATTTATCAGAATGCTGAAGACATTTAATCAATTTACATGAAAGATTTCAAAATTAGTCAGACTGTAATGAACTATGAAATACTGATTAATGAATTTTTGCAATGTTTGATTAGAAACTGAACATGTATGCTAGCACAATTTGGCATTAGAGCACTTATAGGCAATATTTTGTTCCTTGAAATTACCATAATGGAAATAGTCTCTGAGCTATGGCAATTGATTTTGTTTGTTGTTAACAGTGCTTTTTTTAAAAAAAGGATGCTGTGAAAATCTTTTAATAGAGAAACTGAAACCTTCTGGAATGAATGGACAAGACAGGACAGGACAGAAGTGTGTTTTATTAACTGCACATTTTAACATCTATCAGGGATGATCTAGATGGTGGTTGGTTCTGCCGTGAGGGCAGAGGGCTGGACTTGATGACCTCTTAAAGTCCCTTCGAGTTCCAGTATTCTATGATTCTACATAGGTTCTTTTACTATCCATATCATATGAGTATCAGCTGCTGTCAGAAGCACTTTAAACTATGTGATTAACACCTGCCCCTTCTTATCTTCTCTTAGAGGGAATTATACATACAGCCAAACACAGGGTAAGAAATTTACTAACGTATAAAAAGGCAGGTTCCTAACCCCAGAAGTTTGCAGTCTAAATAGACAATATGCAAACCAAATGTCCCAGTGGTGCATTTTGTAAACAATGGGAGTTTTGTCATCAATGTCTTTTGTGAGCCAAGGACTCACAAGAAAGAAAGAAAGATTGGGAAAATGGATGCAGCACAAGGCCATTTGTTAATATAAGGACTCATTTTTGGATGGGTGTGCGTAGCTCGCATACATTCCACACATAGGTAAACCAGGATGTGGGAATGCTTGGAGCAGGAGTGAGGTCTAGTGGTCACAGCACTAGTCAGTGGTCAGAAACTGGAGCCAGCAACCAGAGCTGGGCCTCTGAGACAAAGTCAGGAAAGGCAGTCAGAAAACAGTGCTAGAGCAGACTGTGGATAGGAAGGAGCAAGGCAGGAAAAGGGCTGCAGAAAGCCGGTGAAAAAGGAGGCCTAGAAGCTGCAGGCATAAGCATTGAGCAGCTTACAGATCCAGTTGCTCTTGGATGCAAGAGCAGGGTTGCTGACTTTCTCAGCTAATTGGGGAGAGTGGTCAGTCAAGTGGTTCTGCTGTGGCTCAGCTGTGCTCACAGGTTGCCTGCAGCCTGGGCAGATGCAGCAGCAAGTCCTCATTCCCATCAGTATATGTGCATCAAATGTAGTTCACAAGTAAGTCAGCTGTATGCAACACAGCGATGTCCCTTTATATGCACCCTGGACATCCATATGTCTCCCATTAGTATTGTGTTTCTCTTTTCCAAGGTACCAGTCAGTGCAAGAGATAGGTGCCACTAAGTGCATTTAAAACAGACATGGTTCCTTTTCTTGGAAACAAATAAGATTCTCTTCTCCTTAGCTTAAAATTGTTGTTGACCAATTGATTTGAGAGGTTGGCAGCAGACCCCGCGTTGCTAAATCCACTTGGCAATATATTCACTAGGAGAAAACGTTCACATTACACTTGAATCTCACAATGGGTCTTGAACATGGTCTCAGCTTGATTTTGGGTGTTTACAGCTGAAGAGACATTAAACATTACTTCTTCAAAAGTCATTACCATATAGCATTCAGTTAGACCCACTCATATTGTATATATTTCTTTGACCTCAATCCCAAGTTTTAGCAATCAGCCACCTTTAGATTCTGAATCTTCTCTATGTTTCTTGTTTTTGTGAAAACGAAACAATAATATCCTATTAAATATTAACATAGGAAAGACAGTTGTTGTACTTAGAAACAGACCTGATACTTACAAGGTCAACAAAAAGTGCAACTCTGTGTCAATGAAGAGATTATTCTAAAATGATAAAAGAACCTCATTTTAATTGCTTATTAGTTATCTCTACTTTTTAGTACATAGGAAGAAATCCCCTCATCTGCAATGAAACATGGAAAATCATTCAGTTTGGGGCTGCTGGTTGCCAGTAGCAACAAATACTGGAATATTGCCATCTGGTTTCTTGTTTTAAATGAGATTTGAATAATCAATTTAATAATGGACAGAGTACATGCTTACAGAAATAATCACTTGTCATATCTTAAAAAACTTCAGTGCAATACAAAGATATACTGTGTAACTATAATGTAAACCAAACAACACATCTGCACAGACAATTTTTATTTTCATTACTAACTTTACATAAACTGGAATATATCTGCTCACTTGTTTAGCCATTCTCGTTCAATGTTTAATCAACAGGACGAAATCTACAGAGCAGTGGGTTGCTACAGGCATTCAAATCCACTATTCATTTAGCGAAGATGAGAGTTAGCTAAAAACGTTGAGTTTGAACACATTTTTAGTTCTGTACATCATAGGAAACAGCAGAAAAGGCTTGCTTTAAAACAAACAGTACACAATGAACCTGAAATAAATAATCTGCATTACTACCACTATTTTAATTGCACAGCATGACATTGTTGTTCAGAAAATAAGGACTTCAAAATTCCAAATAATTTGTTCATTTATAAGATATATAAAGTACACAAAGTATTCCCACACTTTGCTGAGGCCAGCAGGAGGATGTAAATGATGACAGGATACTGTGCAAGAAACATCTGAGTTGAGCAAAGATGCTTACAAAAGATAAAACTCATTGATTAATCTTGTAACTTCACATACCGGACGGGTAAATTAGTAGAAACATGCAATAAATTTAAGCAGTCATGCACAGCTTTAATGAAACCTATACAATGATCTTGGAACAAACAAAACACAAGCTAATTCCTTAGTGATGGTCTTCATCCTTTCACATTGTTGAATTAAAGTGGGATTTTCAATATGTTGGCCCGCCTGCACCCACAAAGTCAAGCTCCATTGAATGTGTTTGCCAAATCATACATTTAAACCTTAAAGTAAGAAAAAACAGTCTTTGTATTTGTCTGCAGAATAAAACACCACCGCTGTAGTTTATTTATAGTCGTTTGGTCAGTAGCTCATTGGAATAAATGCTGCCCCCAACTACTCACGTACACTGTGCTCAGGCAGAGAGTGTCTTTTTGCTCTGTTTGCACGAGGACACTGGTGTATGACTGAGACCACTGTGAGTTACAGTAGAACAAATAAGAACAATGAGTAACTCCAAGGAAGTGGAAGAGGTTGCATCAGCATACTCAAGGGCAAAATTTCAGTTCAGATGGATGTTAACAAAGAGAAAAGACTTTCAAATCTGAGGGAAGTTTTAAAAGTTGTTACATAGCCACACTCGCTTCAATATGGGAAAGTTAGTGAGACACTGAATTTGTAGAATTTCTGCACCCTCACTCCCTGCTCTGAGCCCCCCACCACTTATCATGGGTGTGGCCAAGTTTCCCATAGTTCCACAAAGTTTCTTTCCAGCCACCAGCCCCGGCTCTGTGTTCTGTTATGTTATTTAGCTGTAATTTACCCCTAAATGTCATCTAAGAGCCCAGTAAGCAGTGGAAGTGTTGCTAATGTGCTAGAAAATATTGACTTCCTGTTCTCTGGCAAATTCTCTTGTCTAGCACCGCTTAGGTCCCGAGGGTGCCTGGTGAGAGAGGTTCAACCTGTATTAGGATTGTATGCAGAGGCTGCATTTGCTTCTAGATATCTAGTCCCATATTCACAGCCATATATTGCCTTTAGAAGTTGGGTATGGAGAACATAGATTTAAATCCCTTCCTTCTAATATGATACGCTAGCAGATGTACCCAGCATTACTCAGGTCCTTGTGGAGGCTCAGGGCAGGGGGTTTTAGTTGTGGGTGGGCTCAAGGCAGGGTGTGTGGGGTGTAAAATCAGGGCAGGAGGGTGGAAGATGGGTGGCTGAGTGTGTGGGGTGGTAGTTGGAGTGCTCAGGGCAGGAGGATGGAGGCTCATGGGATGGGTGTAGGATTCAGGGCAGGGAGTTGGGAGGAGTGGAGGACTCAGAGCAGTGGGTTGAGGGGTGGAGGTTTAGGAATCAGGGCAGGGATTGAGAGCTGTGGGGGAGCTCATGACAGGGGGTGAAGGGTGCTGGAGATGGAGGACACAAGGTTGGGGCTCAGGGCATTGTGGGGAGTACAGAAGTCAGGGCAGCAGTATGGCGATGGCAGGGGGGACTGAAAACGGGGAGGTAGTGAAGGATCTTCAGGTAGAGAGTGAGGGTGAGGAGCACTGGCTCAGAGGATGGGGGGGTGGGGCCCAGGGTTGGCGAAACATAGCGGAGGGCATGGCAGGGGGTCCAGGAGTGAGGGCAAAGTGCTGGGAGGCTGTGGAGGGAGGTTACTAGGGCAATGAGGGTGGCACTCCTGTGACAGTGGCTCCTCCATGGGGTGGCTGCACTTCATGGCTGGCAGCTCCTCTTAGACAGGTCCTCAGGTTCTGGCTCCTCCCTGTAGTCTGGGGCTGTTTGAGCAATACTTGGCCTCCAGGTGGTCCAGAGGGTGATGGATCCATGAACAACTCCTGGGCTCCAGCTAACCCCCTGCAACCTCCAGCTTGTCTAGAAGGGCTGGGTTCTGGGGGTTGGCCCTGGTATCAAGCTACCTCCCACCCTTCACCCTATCTGTGGGAGGGCAGCACTCCTTGGGTGGAACCAGCCTCCAGCTGCCCCACTCATCCTACAGCTCCTGATGGGGGCAGAGGGTCTTGGTGGGGGCATGGGATGGCAGGGACAGTAGTAGGGTTCCCTGTCCCATCCAGCACTATCTGGGGCAGGCGAACCACTTAACATATCCAGTGGCCAACTGCCATGTGGAGCTGCATCCACAGCTGGCCTATCTCCTGGCAGTACAGCTGACCCTGCCCCACTGCAGTATAGCATTCCCCATGCTCACTGTCCCCAGTGGCTGCACTGCAGTATCTCATCTCTCTTCTCTGTGACGCCTCCCTTTCCCTATTCTAGAAACTTGTTCCTGGCACAACCAAACCTTGCCCTTTTTTAAAGTTAAGATAAGAGGAAGCTGCATGCCAAATTTGGTCATCCTAACTCTTAAAATGTAGGAGGGGTTCTTGAGCAAATGGACTCACAGACAGACACATTCTAAAATATATATACAGATTTGAAATTATTTTCATGTTCTTCCCCTCCCATTGCAGTGTCCCCTCATAGACCTCTTCTTAACATAAAGCCATGCAATAAAGCCATTTTACTACATAAAACTATGAAAAGACTCTCATACTGTTTTAAGTATTTCCACTGTAGAAGAGTATGAACAGGACAGTTTTGTGGTCATATGCAAAAACAAACAAGTATTGAGACTAGTATTCCTTTTAAAACTTTTAAAAAGAATAATACAGCTTGGTCATTGACCCCTGACATTTTAGATGTCTGACAGTGAGATATTGGCCATGCCACAAATTGCAAAAAGGCATGTCTTGGACACACCACTTCTCAGCTGTAGACAGGAATTGGCCATTGGAGCCATCCTGGACACAGAAGGAAAGCTGAATCTTGATATGCAAAAAAATCTATTGAATGGTCCCTACTGCTGCTCTACACAAAAGATGAATGAAGAGAACTTGCCTGGATGCAGTTCCCACCAATGGCAGGGTGACCTAGAGTCTAGGCCCCTTGTGGTGCCTAGAGGCTCAAGGTACAGGTCTTCAGGTCACACCCTAGAGACTGTAGTTTTAATTTGGGGCATGGGCTTGAGAGTCTATTTTCCCCTCCTAAATGCAGGGGTGGTTTCCCCCAGGATTCTCCCCCTTTTTGTCTAGGAGAGGGTTCAGAGGCTCTGTCCTCTGGTGGCCAAACCAGGGGTAGCTCTGACTCAGGCCCTGTACATGTCAGAGCCAGCTTCTGCTTCTTGGCTGGTCAGCCCTGAACTGGGCTAGCTTCTCTCCTTTTATCTGCCTCCAGGCCTGCCACTGGCTGCAGGTGAACCAGGGTGGAGCTGATTGGACAAACAGGCTCTGTTTAGCCCCTGTCCCACCTGGCCTTCCTCTCACTCCCTTACATTGCCCCTTTCATCATTAAAGGTGTGTCTACACAACAACCTTATTTTGAAATAAGCTATTCTGGAAGAGCTAATCCAGAATAGCTCATTTTGAACTTACACTGCTAAACACAAAATGCTTTTTGAAATTGCACTTAGCTATGTCAAAATACATAGTTTACACACCAAGACTGCATCTACACTTCAGCGATCTTTCAAAAGAAGTTCTTCTGGAAGATCGCCTCTGAAAAACTACTTTTGAAAGAGTGTGTCCATACATCAAAGAGTTGATCAAAAACTTGGTCTGCTCTTTTGATAGAGAGCATCCACACAGCCCCCGCTCTTTCAAAAGAACATGCCAGGGATCAAAAAATCTGGCACCATGAGGACTCCTCTTTTGAAAAAAGGGCCCATGGAGCATCTGCAAATAATTTTTTTTTTCAGAAGAAACTTTCGAAAGAAGGAGCTCTTCCTGATCCTGGAGCAAAAGAAGGCTTCCAGAAAAAAAGCCATGTTCTTTCAATTTCTGATCAAAAGAGCACATTTTGTGTGTAGACGCTCCATGTGTACTTTCAAAAAAGGGCTGGATTTTCCAAAAGAACTTGCTAGTGTAGACACAGCCATAGAGACTATTTCAAAATAATGTCATTGGACACACTATGGCTTACTTCAAAATATGTTGTATTCTCTGTCTTATCATAGAATCATAGAACAATAGAGCTGGAAGAGACCTAAAAAAGCCATCCAGTCCCGCCCTCTACTCTAAGCAGGACCAAACCCATCAGATCAGCCCTGCCAGGGCTCTGTCAAGGCGAGACTCAAACACCTCCAGGGATGGAGACTCCACTACTTCCCTGGGTAGACCATTCCAATGCTTCACCACCCTCCTAGTGGAAAAGCTTTTCCTAATGTTCAACCTGGACCTTTCCAACCACAACTTGAGACCACTGTTCCGTGTTCTGCCATCCATGACCACGGTGAACAGCCTCTCTCCAGTCTCTTTGCAGCCTCCCTTCAGTAAGTTGAAGGCTGTTATCAAGTCCTCCCTCGGTCTTCTCTTATGCGGACTAAACAGTCCCAATTCCCTCAACCTTTCTTCATAAGTCATATGCTCCAGCCCCCTAATTATTTTGGTTGCCCTCCGCTGGAGCCTCTCCAGTGTATCCACATCCTTCCTACAAATGGGGGCCCAGAAATGGACACAGTACTCCAGATGTGGGCTCACCAAAGCCATATAAAGTGGAATAATCACTTCTCTGGATCTACTGGCAACGCTCCTCTTGATGCAACCTAATATGCCATTAGCTTTCTTGGCTACAACAGCACATTGTTGACTCATGTCCAGCTTCTCGTCCACGACAACTCCCAGATCCTTTTCTGCAAAACTATTACCGAGCCATTCGGACCCCAGCCTGTAACAATGCTTGGGATTCTTCCGGTCCAAGTGCAAGACTCTGTACTTGCCCTTATTGAACCTCATCAGATTTCTTGCAGCCCAGTCTTCCAATTTGTCTAAGTCAGTCTGGACCCTGTCCCTACCCTCCAGTGTATCTACCTCTCCCCTAAGCTTAGTGTCATCCGCAAACTTGCTGAGGGTGCAATCCAATCCCTCATCCACGTCATTGATAAATATGTTGAACAGAACCGGACTCAGAACTGAACGTTGGGGCACTCCACTAGAAACCGACCGCCATCCCGACATCGAGCCATTGATCACTACCTGCTGGGCCCGACCTTCTAGCCAGCTTTCTATCCATCTTACCGTCCATTTATCCAATCCAAATTCCCTTAACTTGCTGACAAGAATATTGTGGGAGACCGTATCAAAAGCTTTGCTAAAATCCAAATAAATCACATCCATTGATTTTCCCCTATCCACAGAGCCAGTTATCTCATTGTACAAACTAATCAGATTGGTCAGGCATTACTTGTCCTTCATGAATCCATGCTGACTATTCCTGATCACTCTCCCCTCCTCCAAGTGCCTCAAAATGACTTTCTTGAGGAGCCCCTCCATGATTTTTCCAGGGACTGATGTAAGACTGACCAGCCTATAGTTCCCTGGATCATCCTTCTTCCCTTTTTTAAAGATGGGCACTACATTTGCCTTTTTCCAATCATCCGGGATCTCTCCCAATCTCCACAACTTTTCAAAGATAACGGCCAAGGGCTCGTCAACAACATACGCCAACTCCCTCAGAACCCTAGGATGAATTAGGTCTGGGCCCATCGATTTATGTACATTTAGCCTTTTCAGATAGCTCCTAACCTGTTCTTTCCCCACTAAAGGCTGTCCACCTTCATCTCACAATGCATCACTTACCGCATTAGTCCAGGAGCTGTCTTTGTCCGTGAAGACAGAGGCAAAGAAAGCATTAAGTCCTTCAGCTTTCCCTACATCACGTGTCACCGGGTTACCGCCCTCATCCAGTAGGGGCCCCACACCCTCTCTGATCACCTTCTTCTTGTTAACATGCCTGTAGAAACTTTTCTTGTTATCCTTCACATTCCTCATGAGTCACAATTCCAGTTGTGCTTTCGCTTTCCTGATAACTGCTCTACATTCTCGAGCTATACATTTATACCCCTCCCTAGACATCTGTCCCAGTTTCCACTTTTTTGCCTAAGTTTTCTAAGGATTTCCCCATTAAGCCAATCTGGCCTCCTACCATATTTACTTCTCTTGCTGCATATCGGGACAGTTTCTTTCTGTGCCTTCAATAGGCCTTCCTTAAAATACTGCCAGTTTTCGTGGACTCCTTTTCCCTTCATGGTAGCATCCCAGGTGATTCTGCCCATCAGGTTCCTCAAGGAGTCAAAGTCTGCTTTTCTGAAGTCCAAGGTGTGTAATTTGCTGCTCTCTTTCCTTCCTTTGGTCAGAATCCTGAAGTCTACCATCTCATGATCACTGCTTCCCAGGTTGTCCCCCACCTCTACCTTCCCTATTAGTTCCTCCCTGTTTGTAAGCAGCCGGTCGAGCCTAGCACGACCTCTGGTCGGGTCCTTCAGTACTTGTACCAAGAAGTGATCCCCAAAATTCTCCAGAAATTTCCTGGACTTCTTGTGTACCACCGTATTGGTCTCCCAACAGATGTCAGGGTAATTGAAGTCCCCCATGAAAACGAGAACCCGCAATCTGGAAACTTCTCTCAGTTGTCCAAAAAAAGCCTCATCTACCTCACCATCCTGATTTGGTGGCCTGTAGCAGACACCAACCACCACATCTCCAGTGCTGCCTACACCACTAAGCTTGACCCATAGATTCTCAACAGACTTTTCTCCCTCTATATACTGGAGTTCCAAGCAATCATAGTGCTCTCTTACATACTGTGCAACCCCTCCTCCTTTTCTCCCTTGCCTGTTCTTCCTGAACAGTTTATACCCTTTCATGGCAGCGCTCTAGTCATACGAGTCATCCCATCAAGTCTCTGTTATCCCAGTCAAGTCATAGTTCTTGGACTGAGCCAGGGCTTCTAATTCCTCCTGCTTGTTACCCAGGCTTCTGGCATTGGTGCACAAACACCTTAGATAAGCAGTCAATCTCCCCGCCCTCACTACCCGAACCAAGGGTCCACATTTGTTGTACATTCCTCTTTGCATTTCTTCCCAGCCTCCAAGTTCCTTTCTACCCACAGGGTTTCGGTCACCGTCCCCCAGTGAACCTAGTTTAAAGCTCTCCTCACTAAGTTTGCGAAAATGCTCCTTCCTCTCTTGGTTAGGTGGACCCCATCTCTTCCCAATAATCCTTGTGCCCGGAACAGCATCCCATGATCAAAGAATCCAAAGCTCTCTCTCTGAAACCACCTGCGTAACCATGCATTTACTTCATCAATTCGATGGTCCATACCTAGCCCTTTCCCTTCGACAGGAGGGATGGACGAGAACACCACTTGCGCTCCAAATTCTTTGACCCTTCTTCCCAGCGCCACATAATCTGCAGTAACCCGCTCAAGGTCATTCTTGGCCGTATCATTAGTTCCCACATGCAGAAGTAGGAAGGGGTAGTGTTCCGAAGGCTTGAGCAGTTTTGTAAGTCTTAATTGCACCTATTTCAAAATAGCTATTTTGAAATAGGAACTATTCTTCTTGTAGTGAGGTTTAACTATTTCAAAACAAGTCAACTGCTATTTCAAAATTATTTCAAAATAGTGGCTGTGTTTTGTAGATGCTAGGATAGTTATTTCAAAATAATGGCTGTTATTTCGAAATAACTTTGCTGTGTAGAGATACCCTCAGGCAACAGTCAGCATTATTGGAATAAGCAGATTGTATGTAACTATTTCTCCAGCAGAACAAAGATGATAAAGGCAGGGAGATAGTTTTGTTGAAATAGTGTTTAGACCTATAGCGTCCTGCTACTGCATTCATATATCTATATGGGTCAGACCCAATGTTCCTTCCAAAACAGGTTTTTAAAACATATTTACCATTTGGCATTATTTTTTCTTGTTTTCTAGCTAATTGATTTTCAATGACTGTATCTCAGACATAACCTGAAATTGTATTCAGCAACAATGGGATTTCATAGAGTATTTGTGCAAAGTGGTAGGCAGGCAAACAAAATCATTGCTAATGAGTTGGTAAAATGCAGCCTTCCTATGCAGCTCTCCAAACCTCAAGGGGCCAACATATCAAATATTTGTCGACCACTTTGGTTCATGTCCAGGTATGAACAGTATGTTTCTGTTAATTTTTAGCGTATGATGTGGCTTATAAGTGAAATGGACTTCAGCCTGCCAGACAAGTGCCAGCGACATCATTGTTCCATCTTTATATGATTTATTCTTCTTGGTAGTCTGCCAGATGGCACAGAGAGAGCACTCAACACTGCCAATTAAGTGACCTGAATTAGGGCACAAACTTGGGATTCCAGGCCTGAATGAACATACAGGCAGGTGTCCAATGATTGGCAGGTGTCATTTATAATATCAATAAATGGTAAGTTCCCAAGATGTGGGATCATTTAGATGCTAATGCTGCTTTTATTGTGGGAAAATTATCTATGTATTTGGAGCTGTGAAGTAGACTTCAAGATTTTTAAAAAGAAAAAAGAAAACAAGGTACCAGGTGGTTAGAAATTAACAGAAGTGAAGCTTTTCTGTGCATAAAACAGCCTTCAGATTTTTAGCAGGGTCAGACAGTCCCATGAGCTGCAACTTCAAAAGGAATGACTCAAGGGTGAGAGCTGTTACGGGAGGCTGGATAGTCCTACAAACCCAAAAGTTTTCAGTTCTGTCTATCTTTGGTATTTTAAAGCACTAATCACCATGGAAATGATTATCTGGGGAGCAAAATAAACAAAAGTGGTTAATTTCACCACTGGCTCCTTTCCAGGTCCTGCTTTTCTCACAAGTAATACCTGCAGGTAACTTCTCCAGGCAATACAGCTTTCATTTTAATATACTTTTCCTATGAGAAATAAACAAATTTTAAAAGTTTGAATCTAGGGAAGGATAGATTAGTAGCAGCTCAGAAAAAGCTTTCATGGGATGGGAGTCAGGAAAGAGCTTGTAACAGTCCTTTAATCACCCAAAAGAGAAGGGCACTCAGGGAAAGAAATGAAAAAAAAGCTTCTCAATTCCTGGATCCAGCCAAAGACCATGAGGTGCTGAAAGGAACCATTAAACTCCCTAGTTTCATCCAGGTAAATCTGCCTTATGGAAATTACGAGCTTCATAGAGGAAACAGTTGCTGAATATCAAAGCTTGGTTATGCTAAAATAGTATTTTATACAAACCTTCCAGATTGAATGGTGATGAAAAGCAGCAGCATCAAAATCTTCAGAGAACAAGACAGATGGAAAGTCAGAGTTGTTCAGGAGACATACCACTGCATAGGCAGTCAGGAGACCAGGAAGGCCTTTCATTCTTCTGTGCATCAATTTGCTCAGGGTTAAAATGCGACTAATGATACTTACTACAGCTGTGTAGTAAAAATCAGATGAAACTTTTTGTCAGAAATTGATAATTCATTGAAACCAAAAGGTTTTCACAAGATTCGTCTATTCTGATCACATTCATAGAGAAACTAAGCAGGGATACAATGGGAACCTAAAATGGTCCTGTATGACAGATTGGCAGATGGGAACCTGACTGCTCTGGGAGTCTCAGCTCTTCAACTGCTGAACCTCCAAGATGGCTGACAGACTTGCCAGGCCCCTGAGCAAAGTGGAAGAGGGGGTGTCTCCACGCTTCTGGAAGGGGCAGGACCTCTGGTGGAAAGGGTGAGTCTGGGGGAAGCCTGCATTCAGCACCACCCAGAGTGTGCTGTGGGGCCCTCCCATGGTGATTTAAAAGTCTGGGGCTTTGGTCACCTTTGTAGCCACAATTGTAGTGGTAGCAGTTGGGAGCCCCGGCCCCTTTTGAATCACTGGATCCCATGGCAACTGCCCTCTTTTCTCCCACCCCTGCTAAACGCACAAGATTTCCAAGGTTTGTGTCTCTGGGGCAGCCCTCCTCATGGTTGTTTGGGACCTGTCCTAATAACCAGGCCTACAAAGTTACTCTATTTTAAGCACAACCATCAAAAGTGAGAGAAAGATCACAAAACATCACAGTAATCAATACAAACAAATCTTGATGGGGAAAGGTGCAAGGGAGAGGCAGGCAACTAATTAATCCAATCAAAAAGACCTACTGATCCAGTTCAAGGACTGATCACCCCATCCAAGGAAAGCATGGAAATGAAAATTAATGAACCAAAACTGGGTTGTCAGAAATTAGGCCTAATTGGGGAGCTGTTCTGCCTGTTCAGATATTCTACCCTTTTGAGATCCGTAAAATAAATTTCTTTGAGGAGAAACTGAAGGGGGAGAGTTACTAACTGAAAGAAGGCAAAGGAGCAAGTGTCAGCATCATGGTCACCACCCCTGTCTCCTGGGATATAAGGCCACATCACTTGAACTTAGTCAGCCTGATATAGAGAAACATCCTGACCAGGCTGGACCAGGAGAGGGATGTAGACATCTCCACATCCACTGGCTGCTAAATTCCAAATACCATATAGCATCTGAGACATTATCACCCCTTACACCTCACTTATTGTTTTCCATCTTCTACAGAGGAGCTCAGCATCCCCTGGCACATGTGCCAACAGTGGCACACAAGCCAATTTTCATTGGAACATGAGGCAGCTCAGTTCCACCCCTCCTCCCCCATGCAGCCGGGAACATGGTGAAAGCCTGTGGATTAACAAAAGACCATGTAATGCTACCAACCACCACCTAAACAGTAAAGATCTGCATCTTTATTTATTTATTAATGAAGCTGTTGTAAGTAGAACTACTAGTGACTTTAAAAAAGTATCACCAGCACTTGGACATACATAGAGGTCAGAAAGTCAAATTTCGGCACCTCTGCCTCAGCAACGTTGCTGATCCCAGCCATACAGTTTCTTTTTTCTCATTCATCTCTCTCTTTCCTCTCGCCTTCTGTCTAGGAGAAGTCTAGTTCAGATGGCCAAAACTGTATGTTTTGCACCACTGCTGTCTGTACCAACACTGTAACCAAAAATCAGGCAGCCAAAAGCAATGTCCAAAACAGCCTGAGGCAAGCATAAGTTTGCCAAGTCTTAGAGTGGCTCATAAAATTGTGAGACTTGCCTGTGTTTTTCCAGTAGTGAGAATGCAAGAGAAATCCACCCCAGAGACAGACGCTGCATTTTCTTTCTCTGATGTTGAGGTTCCCCGTATGTTTGTCTTTTTTTCATCTTCTAGGGGCAAAAATAGAACATCAATAGAAATAAGTGCTCCAGCCCATCCTAAGTTTTACTTCTTTTCTCCGCCTCAGAAAAAAAATTACCATCTTTGATATCTAACACATTGCAAAACAAGGTTTTGCTTATAAAAACTCTCTACACCTAACGGGAAATGGAATGGGGGAAGTTGTTAAAATGATAGCCTTACTTAATACTTTACATTTGAAAGGCTTTAATTGATTTTCCTTCTTTTTCTGTACCTTTTATAAAAGATTTAAAAGGATTTTTAATGCTGTGTTTGCTGTGGCAGTAAGTAGGCTGAAGTCTCTGCATATCAAACCCTGAACCTCATTTCAAATTGTTTAATACTGGACAGTCTCAGGGTCATGTTAACACCTTTGACTCTGGGCCACTTTATTCCATTTCAATTAATATTACAGACCACTAGTCTTTCCAGCCAACCTTTACTAAAGCTTTTAGTAGAGTTGCTGATGCTCCCAGATTTGGCCCCAGTCTTCCTGAATCAGCCTTGATATCCTGATGACTATTGAAATCAAAGAAAGGAAATGTTAACAGGACACAAAGGCGGGTTGATAGTGCAATGTGGCTAAAGCATGCTCCCTACCTGCCCTGGCTCTGCATGTCTCCCAGAAGCAACTGGCACTTCGCTCTGACTCATAGTTATAGGGGCAGCCAGCGGGTCTCTGCATTCTGTCCCTGACCTATATGCTGATTCCATGGCTCCCATTGCTTGAGAACTAACACCAGTGGGGGCAGTGCCTGCAGGCAGGGGCAGAGCACAGAGCCACCTGGCCACCCTTAAGCCAGACATGTTTGCTTCCAGAAACCACCTGAGGTAACAGCAGTCTGGTCAGAGCCACACTGCAACTCCCCCTCAGCTCTCCTGAACCGCAACCCCTGGCCCAGTCCTGAGCCTCCTTTCACACTCAAACTCCGTCCCTGAGCCCACACCCTGCACCCCACTCCTGTACCCCCATCCCTGCCCAACCCTAAACGCAGAAGAATCTTTGCAAATGAGACACAAGTAAATGGAGATTTGGTCCTTGCTCTTTACTGGTGAACTGGGAAGGAAGATGGTGCCTACACCTGCACCCACTGGTGCCTATTTTTAGTTCATTTAATGTAAATACTAAACAGATGCTCAGATGTTTTGGAGCAAGGAGCCATACCTTTCTTTGACATCCACTGCTTTCCCCTGCTGTGTCCTTTGTACTTTGCAGACACGCCACTGTGAATCATTTCGCACCTGGCTGGCATGTCCCCTTTCTGGAGCTATCCACACTGTCATGAAGTAGCATCCATATCATGCAGTGTGCAAGCCCATATAGAATTCTTACGGTATCAAGTAATGTGATGACCTCCAGGATCCAGATCCAGCAGGTTGTTGGTGTACTTTTAAGAACAAATTTCCTGAACCAAGTAGCCTTGCACAGTTGGTTACAGCTAAAGCTCTTGGTTCAAAGCATGCTCAGTGTTAGAAATGGATTTTAGGTCTGTCAGGACCTGATATCCACATAGACCAACACAGGTTTCTATGACAGAAAGTTTCTCCTCAGGAGTGATCCAGGAGAGGAAAAGCATAGGTTTTACATCTTAAAATGAGGTTTATTTTACATTAAAAAGCAACACAATACAGGCCCAAAGTATACATCATTGTACAGTAATTTTATTAGTTTATTTTTCTGTCCAGAATTTTTAAATGGGGAAACCAATTGATGTAAAATCCAAGCAGATTTTGTAATCCAGAGAAGTGCTTTTCTTTCACATCTTCCCTTCTTTTAATTGTCTTCTTAATGTGTCAATACTAGCAGTGCTAAAGGCCAATGAGACAAAATCCAGTGCAACCATACACAGTAATTTTTGGGGCCCTTGTCTAAGAAATTATTTTCTGTACTTACCCATCTCCAGAATGATGGATAATTTACATGAGATTTTGGGCATTATTGTCCAAATTTTCAAAATTCAAAGTCCTGGGCCACACAATTTGATAATCAGACCCACGTATTTTTCATTAATAAATGGTGTCAGTTAAGAGAGGCTGGAATTTATACATATGTACAGGTCTTCTACCATTTTTAATAATATGCTGATAAAAAAGCATGCAGCAAATTCACTGATCAATACACTAATGCACGACACTTCATGAGTGAGAAATATACCAGGGTAGAATTAGTACCTATTTGTATCCTAAATGCAATAAGCAGAATCCTTTTATAAGAAAAGTATTATGATGCAGTTATTTGGCCAGGAGAGGGTAATTGACTTAAAATGTGCTGATAAAGATCGATTGCAAAGGTTTAGAATTATGACACCAACAAAGTTACAATGACATTAGCACAAAGAGAGAGACACAAATCCATTATAAAGATACAATCAAATATTCAAAAAAGCCTGGCATACTCATTACTTATTCATGCTAATACAAGTATATTAAGAAATCTAAACAGTGTTAGTACTCAATCACTCACAAACCAAATGAGGTTTTGCATTTATCAGCCACCAGTCATCAAGACCTAACATTAGCTGTACAAAGGTGGTAATAGGACATAACTGGAGATATTTATATCAGCCTACACAGAGAGAGAGATACAGAAGGATTTATTAAACTGAGTAATGCTTTACATTCAGCACAGCAATAAAAGAAATAACTATGTAGAAGTCATTTCCCCAGACAACAAGATATACCTCTGCAATCGCTTGAAGATGTTGTATCTGTTTTCAAAGGGAGTCTGGCAGTTATCTTCTCCTTAATAAACAATTTGCTTTTTAATTTGGCAACTTAAAAGTTGGGTAAAAAAATCCTTGAACTCAGTTTAGTTGGTAGAATGCCTGTCTTATTGGAATTTTAGCACGTTCTTTGTTTGACTAGTTAAAGATCAACCAAAGTTAATTTAGATTTAAATGAGCTTTTATAAGTGTAGTAAAACATCCTCGGCATTGCATTTGAATCTCAAATGAGTTCAGCATCCAAAAGGTAAAATGCAAGACTCAGTTTCAGTTATCCAGTAGGGTTATTTCTGAGATCAAGTGATGTATCAGTTAAATACATGGTATGATTTTAGTTTTCCTTACTGGGATGAATTCAGAGCTCTCAGGTTTTCCTTTTGTAATGTATAAATTCTTCTGCAGTATGTTTGCTTGTTATCATCTTTGGCTTTATTTAGAACGTTCTTAGCCATGACAAACTGGGATAGGCTAGAAATATTATAAGCAAGATTGCTGTTAATTTGAGAAGATGAACTCTAGGACATCCAAAGTTTGATTTTCTTCTAGTTAGGTTCTTATGTCACACTCAGCATAGTATCTAAGAGCATTCAAAACACTAAGTGATGTGACTAATGTCTGTGATGCCTGTTCAGTTTGTTTCACATTTCAGTGTGCTTCTCTGTTCAACACTTTCACAAAAAAAAAAAAAAAACACCTTATCTGAACTTTTCATGGTCTCTCTCCTGCCTCCTTGCTACTTTACAAAGGGACTGCAACAGCAAGTCACTATTCCTGTCTGTCGAAGTGGGTCTTTGCCCACAAAAGCTTGTGCTCCAAAATATCTGTTAGTCTATAAGGTGCCACAGGATTTTTTGTTTTTATTCCTATCCTGCTTTCCTTCAAATGTACTAGGAAGTACTGGGATCTTGGAAGCATAACATTATACCGATTTGGTATGGCTGAGCTTTATGTACAATGTGCACATTATTAAATCTTCCTTGCTTATTAGAAATAAACTCCTCCACTCAAGAAAAGGTAAAAATGAATAAATATTAAAGGTAGTTTGAATTATTTGTTGCAAGGACGCGTGTATACCCACAGAGAATGTTTACAGTCGCTTTACAAGAGCACTCAAGTGAGGTATCCTTTCAGTCTGATCTTGATGTGACGCCATTTATAAACCGTGACTGATAAATCCAATGCCTCTGAAATCAGATAAAACTTTGATAAATGACTTCTTAGCAAGTGGGTTGCAGTAGCTACTCCTGTCCACAGTTAGCCACCCTGCTCAATCAGCACCATTTTGTTTAATCTACAGTTCAGACAACAATGCATTTGAAAGCCGTCACACTGTTAGGAGATGTGAAGATATTCTTTTCCTGAAAGATATTTTAAGACAGAAAACTAGAAAAACTAATCTCTCTCATTCTGCAACAGATTTTTGAGCTGTAGTACAGACAAGAAAAAGTCAAAAACTTTTAAAATAAACTTTTATTCCTTGGACTTCTTCCAGACTGGTGTGCAGATGAGAAAGATGTGAAAATAACACCATTACCACAATATACTGCACTTTCTGCAGCAAGCCTGCATAGTAACACAGGATCATTTCCCAGTATGCATATGTTCAAGGATCATTTATCACAGAATCACAGAATGCTAGAGAGGGAAGGTACCTCAAGAAGTCATCAAAGTCCAGTCCTCTGCCCTCATGGCAGGACCAAGCACCAGTCAGATCATCCCTGACAGATGTTTGTCTAACCTGCTTATAAATATGTCCAGTGATTGAAATTCCACAACCTCCCTAGGAAATGTATTCCTGTGCTTAACCATTCTGTCAGTTTTTGCAAATGTCCAATCTAAACCTCCTCTGCTGAAAGTTAAGCCCATTGCTTCTTGTCTTATTATCAGAGGTTCAAGAGAAAATGTTTTCTCTTTTCTCTTTCTCCACCCTTTCAGATACTTGAAAACTGCTATGTGCCCTCTCAGTCTGCTCTTTTCCAAACTAAAGAAACCTAATTCTATCAGACTTCTCTCACAGGTCACGTTTTCTGAACCTTTAACCATTTTTGTTACTCTTCTCTGGACCTTCTCCACCTTCTTCACATCTTTCCTAAAAAGTGGTGTTTAGAACTGGGTGCAAATGTATAGATACACAGCTCTCATGATGCTGACATGTAGACTCATTTCATCCTCAGTTATAGCCTCTTTCTTTTGTATCCAAAAGTAAGCCAGGCTTTGAATTATCCAAATGAAAGGGCATGAGTTGTTATAAAGGAACAACCACACAAAAAGGAAAAGGGTGTAGATCTCCAGTGGCAACCCCTATTTTGGGTGCACAGCTCTAAAGCCAGCATGAGCATATTATTGCCCTGTTACAAAAAAAAAACTGTAATTAAGGTGGGAAAAGCTGACTTATCTGTTAGCATAAAAGATGCTGATTTAGTACCATTTGCGCATGTCATGTCCATACAACTCTCAGTGCGTTTTTGTATAAGAAATTTTTCTCACCTCTTGATTTTGAAAATTTGGCTGTAAATTATAAGCCAATAACAACAACAATCAGAAAGGCCAGGACAGATATTCTAACATCCATTTGAAAAAATGAATGAATGTGCAAGTGGTGATATGAGAATCACTGAGCCAGACCCCTGGATCTGGTGGAGCAGTGTCCTGTGCAGGACCTGAATAAAGCCAAATAGGGGCTTAACATCATGTGTATAAAACCACAAAACTCTCCTAGGGCGCACACAGTCTGGAGGCAGTCTGCAACCAGTTCAGCCGCAGTACATGCTGCACCCTATATGAGAAGTGGACTAGGAACAGGTGGAACAGAGCCAGCCACGCTCACATTATGCCACCCAGAAATTCTATTTTACAAATGAGCTTACCCTAACATTTCCACTGCTTTGTGTTGCTAGAGCAGTGTGCAAGCAGACACAGACCTGGCCATACTTAATCTAACGCATAATTATTTCCTGGATACTTCACGACAATTTCCTTGGCACTGTAATGGACTGTTATGCCACGACACCTCTACAGATATCTTTTCTTTCCTAATTTTTAGTTTGTGGATCATTGACTTTTTAACTGTGGATTATTTACTCAATCGTCAATAACAAACTCCTCTGGATTCATTAAAGGCTAGCGTGTAAACACCTAATTGCCCTAATTACAGACTTTTACAACCCTTTTGTTGGCAGCTCATCATACGACAGCTAGAAACAGCTCTTACGGAGAGACTGTAGATGTGAAGTATGTATATTACCTGTCACCAATAAGAGCTCAGAACAGACCATGGAATCCAGAATAACAGAGCTAACACCATCTTAACTAGGATGTATGTTTGTTTTACACTGAAAAAAATAAGGACAACAGTAAGGCAATGCACGTTTAATGTTACAAACGTTTTCTTCTTAGATTCTTCTTTTTTCTAAGGACTCTTAAGCTTGGACCTTAGAAGGCTGGACTTCAGCCTCAACACTCCACTTGTTTGGTTATATACTGTGTAAGGTGTGTGTGCAAGTTGGGGATTTAGTGCACACTATCTATTCCCTTGCTCAGTTGCAGAGCTGGAACAATGTGAGTTCTACGAGGGCAGCTCCTGAAAGGAGATGCAAAAAGAATGGAGCTGGAAAGGGCAGAAACAAGGAGAGGAAAGGCAAAGTAGCTGAGAGGAGGAAGTCTGGAGAAGGAGGAAGATGCATCAGGCAACAGAAAGCTAATGCTGATCTTACCCAGTCTGCCCTAATATCCTTAGCAAAGGATATAAAAGCCAGGAGCAAAGCAGGAAATAAGATCCATATTTTCCTAACAAACATGAATACAAATGCTGTAAAAAGTTTAAATTTTGCCTGTACAGATTTATCCTTTAATGTGATGTGTTTCAACGATATTATAGGCATTCTATAATTTTCTATGACCCAGGAATTGTCCAGATATACCTTATAAAAAAAGGCATAAGAATAGGCATAAATCTCACTGAAGTCAGTCCAAATGAGGCTTTTTCCATGTTGGGCAGTGTGGGTTTGCAAGGCAATTCGGCTTTGAGTTTGAGAAACTGCTAGTCTTGCAGAGGTTGGGAGCTGAAATATAAATGATGAATGTCTAGCTCCTTTTTCTTATTCTCTCATCCACTTTTCTCGGTCTTCCTGGTTTGCCCACTTTCCCCATTCCTATTCTAATTTCTTCCACAACTTCCCCATCCCAGCAAGTTCCTCCTTTCTCCCATTCCTGTCTGTTCCTCCTTGGGCAATTCCTCTGGTGACCCACTTACTAATTATAAGTTTACTATTTTTCACATTCGTATCCTGCAGCACACCAGACAGTTTCCATTCAGCTCTGTCAGAAAGACAGAGAAACAGGAATCCAGAATTGCAAAAGCTAGACCAAAAAAAAAAATGTGAAAAATTGGTTAGGAATAAACTGTTCCCCAATACTTCCCTCATTATTACTCACATGCTATTGGTAAGCTAGGTGATGCAAAGCTAGCAACTAAGTACCATATGAGGACAATGTGTAATGCAGAGCAACTGAAAGGTGAACAGTATTTGATTGCAATAGGTATTCCCTTATTGCTTTTTCTTGACTTGTTCTCTTGGTGCCTGCCAATGCATCCATGCACATGCATTTGTTCTGATCATTTATCACTGGAAAAGCATTTGCACTCAAGCAGCTGGCATAGCCAGAGATGCTTAATACTTTAAAGTTCTCTATCAGTCACATGTTTTGGGGCCACTGACGTAGCCTCACTTGGCCATCCCACATCTAGAACTGACATCTCCAGTGTGGATTGGATTCAACTAATGCTACATAGTCCAGGCTGATCTGCACTGAGTAGTAAGTGCTGGACTGGTGGGAGGCAGATCAAACAGACTACCAGGTTATTTTCTACTCATTCACCGTAAGTGAACTGTTGTTCAAGGTTTAATAGTGTCAAGAAAACTTTGTCATGACTTCCATCATTACAGTTATATTGTTACACCGTAGAGTAGATGTCTTGGATATGTGCATTGCTTTGTATGCTCTACTCTGCCAACAACTTCCTTGAATATTTCATGTGAATTAATAGCTGTAAGGATGTAGACGATGTTGATGTGGGTAGGAGTAAGGCATCCTGTAATACGTGGCAGGCAATGTAGGAGTAGGAGCTTCTTTGCATACAGCACGTAATAGGGCTTACCCACCAATACCCTGCAAGATTAAGCCACAGTAAAACTCGTTTAGGGCACTACCAAGCTTAATCATTTTCTACACTTAAATTAAAGTCATCTCATTGCCGGCAGCAGTTTATTTGGGTTCAGACACCCTTGAGATGAGTGCAGTATCAAAGAGAGATTGGGGGTCAAACAGACACAAAAGCTATCCAACAGTACATCAAACATTAGGGAAGTGCCACCCAAGAGTTAATAAATGTCCAAGATTACTTCAGGTATTTGCAAAGACAGTGTCAAATAACAAGACTTCCATTAAGCTCTGTAAGATGCCCTCTGAAGCTGCATTCCAGCTGGAGAAACTGGGGGCAAATTCAGAAAGTGAGCTGTTGATGAGAGTAGCATAGAAAGTGTGTCAGAGGAACCATTTGATGAAGGGTAATAAGTGGAACATAATCCATTATAAGCCATAAGAAAATATCCAAAAGATGGAATTTGATGTAGTACAGCTTTAACCAGCCTCAGGGGGTTGGCTTGCCACAAAGCAGTACAGAAAAAAAAAAAGGCTATAAGATTATTAGAAGAGAGACCTTAATTTTCTGCATTTTTGTGATAATTTCAGCAACTCCATTGTCTATAGTAATTGCAAAACACTTCCGCAGCCATGGACAAATGCATGCCATTACAGTGAAAGAGAATATGTGAAGGGATGGCTTATACGGGAACATGACATTTATCATTCAATTGGGAAAAGATCGGATGAGTCTCAAATAACATAGCCAAGAGCAAGTTAGATGTTCTTTTTTGTCTCCACAAGAAGGATAAAGGCCAGATATTTCCTTGGCCTATCATGTATTCTGTTTCTGCTGTTCAGAGACACACAAAAGTATAAGCTGAAATGTGTAAAACAGCTAACCTCCTGTCCTGTCTCTTGAAATTTTCATACTCGGTCTTTCCTGCTAGTAAAACACAAAGCCCTGTATTTGAGTATTCCAGATGTCTTTGTCTGGAGCGCAATACAACTTCACTAACTCATTACTTGTGAATTCATACTTTATAATATTACACAAAACAAAATATGTTGTTTTCCCCACTTATCAGCAATTATTATACTGCAGAGTAAGGGCTCATATTACTTAGTGTTTATTATTTCTACAAAATATATGTACTCATACATAATAAAGAGATAACATTAATACTAAATTACAGTTGTCAAAATAAATAAACAAGATAAAGATTGTGATGCACTAGCCTTATAATTTGTGGTGTTTTAGTTTTGTAAATTTTCTTTCTTCTCTTACTAATTCATAAAATTCAATTATTCACAAAAGGTGTCCTAGGCAACATCTATACTACAGAGTAATTCTAAGATAACAGCTGTTATTTTGAAATAACTTTGCTAGTGTCTACACTACACATGCACTATTTTGAAATAACAGGTGCATTATTTCAAAATCGGTAACCCTCATTGCAGTAGGAATAATGTCTTTTTCAAAACTGATATTTCAAAATAGATACTATTAAGACATAGAATAGTGTTATTTTGAAATAAGCCATAAGGGCACCCAATGGTTCTATTTTGAAATAACATTGTGTGTTCAGAAATGCTATTTCAAAATAGCTGGGTACTATTTCAAAATGCATTTTGGCCATTTCTACACAGGCCACTTTCTTTGAAACTGGCATGGTAATACACGGCCCAAAATATGCTAATGGAGGCGCAGATACAAATTCCCCACACCTTATTAGCATACGGTCATGTGATTTGGAGTTCGGAAGACTGTTCTTCCAGACTCCAAAACACCATGTAGAAGTGTGGCCCCGGGGGAGCTTCTGGAAGGAAATCCTTCTTCTGGAGGCCCCTTCTTCCTGAAAATTTTTGGGAAGAAGGGGCCTCCGGAAGAAGGACTTCCTTCCAGAAGACCACCCCCGGGGCCACGCTTCTACATGGCGTTTTGGAGTCCAGAAGAATGGTCTTCCGGACTCCAAATCACATGACTGTATGCTAATGAGGCACGGGGAATTTGCATCTGCACCTCATTAGCATATTTTGGGCCATGTATTACCATGCCAGTTTCAACGAAAGTGGCCTGTGTAGAAACAGCCTGTGTGTGTAGCTGTGTTATTTAGAAAGAAGATATTTCAAAATAGCTGTTTCAAAATATCTTATATTGAAATACCTCCGTAGTATACCCATAGCCCTGGTGACTAATGCAAATTAACATGGTTCTACTGTAGTATCCTGACAATTATTGTTATCAGACTCCCTGGACTCCAGCGTAACACTTAAATCAATATCTAACACAAAAGGCAGAGCCCAGGTTTGATTTCTGTCTGGGAGAGTATTATATTAGCCTTAATCACCAGGAAGTTTCACATTTTAAGGTTACATGATGTCCAAAAAACCAAAGTCTCTCTTCCTCCATATCAAGCTCTAACATAAAGACAAGTACAGTGTTTTTGTATTTCCTCCACACACACACTCTGCTTCACTCTAAAGGCAGAGGGTTGAACTTATCATTGTTGCAATATATTTAGCAGATCTGGAATCATCACTCCAAAAAGGACAAATGTCTTCCCAATCATCTGCCACCCAAAAATTATCCTCAATAATCATACTCCAGTCAGCATTCATATGAATGAACACAAATCTCCATTTTTAAAATCAATAAACATGATTACCAGGTGTCTTCAAAAACTCAGCGGTTCCTGTTTTCAAGAGCCCATTCCATTCAATATTATAGAAAACAGTGTTTTCTCCTGAGTTTTGTAAACCCCAGCAGACTGAACACCTGATGGAATTTAAGCACACACTTAAAATTTAGCACATCCCTAAGTACTTTGCTCTTCTAGGACCTAAGCTAGAGAACTGGTGACATGGCTACTTAAGAATTACCACTCTTTGCTTGTAGGCTCATTTTCAATCACAGGTCTGAGTGTGTCTGGCATGGGTCACAGTAAAGAGCAAGACTTCCAAATATTGAGAATTGTGCCATGAAGCTGGCAGGAAACTGTAGCATAGGTATCAATAGGGCAGTTTAAATGAAAGATCAGTTTCAGAAGATCACAAAATTTTGATGGACTAGAGGAAAAGTGTTTTGTTCCCACGTTTATGTTAAATCAGTGTGCGGTGGAAGGAGGGGACCACCATTGGCAAAAGTGTCCAATTTTTTTTTAATAGATCCATGAAAAACACCACACCTTTTTCTTTTACTAGTGAATTCTTGGCATTGGGGAAGGATAGTTTTTTTTTCAAACTTCTAAAGAAATGGTATCGTTTCTGAACCAAAAACATTTTCGTCATGACTTTGTCATAAAGTATATTATACTTCCAAGCAAATCAAATGGGGTTTTGACTGGAAGAAAAACACTCAGCTAATGGGAATAAGGGGACTTCGAAGTAGGCGGGGTCCTTTCGAAAAGGAGCCCCGTCGGGATGAGCTGCGCGGTGGCGAGGCGCGTCAATTTCAAAGTGCTGCGGCCACCTGCATGCTCATGAAGCGCTGAATATGCATTTCAGCGCTTCATTAGTAAACTTCGAAATGGCCATTTGCGTGGCCATTTCGAAGTTTGGGGCTTGTGTAGACGTAGCCTCAGGTATGAGAGCGGGCAAAAAAGGTTCCATGGCCTTCCAGCAAAGTCAAAGCTTACAAAACATACTCATAGTAATTCTTCACTGTGTAAGAAAAAAAAAATGTCTCGTGGGTCAATATTTAGGATTTGGAGAAAAAAATTTCCACATACACATAACCGTCTCAGAGAATTTGAATTTGACTAGATACTGTATGCTTATTTGTCAGATCAACCCATGATCACTTGACTGAAATTGGAAGATCGTGAGCATGCTGAGTTTGTAGCATCAACACAATATAAAATACAGGATGTGCCTCCCTTATCCAGCACCTGCCTTGCCCTCCCACCCACCCGTCCTCCATCCCTAGCAGCCCCCTTACCTGCAGCTGCTCCCCGCTGGGCTGATGCCGTTGGCCCTGTCTGGGGAACTGGCAGAAGCCCTGATGGGGGAGCCAGCTCCAGCTCCAGTTCCAGATGGGCTGCTGGCTCCAGCCCTCACTGGGGAACCCACACAAGGAATTGAGGAGCCATCGCGGTGATGGGCAGGGAACCGGCATGGGGAGCTGAGCAGCCAGCTCCAGCCCCAGGCAGGTAGCCAGAATGGGGAGCTGGGCAGCCAGCTCCAGCCATGGGTGTGCCGTCAGAAGCCCCTGCCAGACAGCCAGTACCACGGACACAAGCCCCTGGCCTCCCCTGGACAGGGCTGCCAGCCCCGTTGTCAATGGACTCCTGCCCACACTTCTTACAGTAGCCTCTCAGCCGGGACTCTCTGATCCAGTAACATCCATTGACCAGCTGGATGACAGATGTTGCCGGCTGAGATAATTCTGGTTTTGAGAGGTGCGACCTGTAATTTTGCTTTGACTCTATAAGCAACAAGAAACAAAAATAAGTATGTTCCATTTTGTTGTGATTCATATTTTAGAGTCCTTAAATGTAGTTAGCACGTCCTGTAGATTTCAGAGGGTTCCCCCTATTTTACATATATTAGACTTTCAGAATAGCCCACAGAAAATTCCAAGTCCACAAATACAATTAACTAATTCTATTAGGAAGATAAAATTACCTTACAAGAGAATAGAGAAGAAAAAGGACAAATAATGGACAAAGGAAGCCTCAAATACAATATTAATTTCCTTGCTTCTGTGGCAACCTACTAGTCATTTGGGTTTGTATGATTTTAGTCTTCAAGACATCAAATACAAATCAACGTATTTAACATAAAAATCAAATTAGAAATAAAGCAAAGGATTTTCTTACAGAAAATAAGGAGTAAACTTTTCACAGGTTTGCTTCCAAAACAATTTAATAGATAAGTGATCTACAATTTCCCTTAACACTGCATTCTCATTAAAAAGCAAGTAAATATTTCTGGCTACAGATATATGCCATGCCATTCTCTTTATTACTTAATTCTCCAGGTTTCTCAGCATGATCTGAATAAATAATGCTGACAATACAACAAAATAAATGATAAATCAACAACACAATTTTAGTGATATATAGCAGGAAATGTAAATAATAACCAGGACTGCTAATTGGCTCGCTACCTGGCAACAAATCAGTAAGTGAACTAGTTCACTGGTAATGTTTCAGTTGTGCACCACCCTAATCATTAAGCATTTCTGGCTAGTAAGCGGTTTTTACTGTTGTGTGTAGGAAACCATACTGTAGCATAAAAATAACTTTTGAAAAAAATATGTCAGAAAAAATGCTCATCGACAATAGTACAGGTTGAATCTCTCTAGTCTGACACCCTGGGGACCCATCTGGTGCCGAATGAGAGAATATGCTGCACCACTGAAGGTTGGTATTGTCTAGCAGCATTACCAACACTTCCACTGCTTATTGGGTTCTCAGAAGACATTTAGGGGTAAATTACAGCTGAAACCAGCACAGACCACAGAGCCAGGACTGGGGCTGTACACAAACTTTATGGGACCATGGGAAACTTGGCCATACCCATGATTAAGTGATCACCCAGCTAAGTAAAATCACACCAGATAACTGATGCTGCTGGATGAGAGAATACTGGACTAGAGAAGTTCAACCTGTAGAACGTTATGAACCAACTTCTTGCAGTTCAGATGCCACAACATTATTTAATTCATTGCTTGAAATACCAAATCATAGGTTGTTTCACCAAGAGAGCTGGAAGAGAATATAATTATCTCCCCTAAGCTTCAGTAGTAAATTGCAGTTTGATTCTTCAAATCGCTGGTCATCATTACTGGATGATCTACTGTTGATCAAATCACACAAACTTGCCTTTAAATTCCAATGTGCATTTGTGTGCAGGAGGGAAAGCAGACAATGGTCTTTGATGAAGCTCTCATTGCTTTATAGGCTATTTTCAGCAAAAATTTTCAGGAAGAAGGGGCCTCCGGAAGGAGGACTTCCTTCTGGAAGACCCTCCCCCAGAGGCCACTCTTTTATATGCGGTGTTGGAGTCTGGAAGAGCTTCTTCCAGTCTCCCAATTGTGTGACCTTATGCTAGTGAGGTGCAGAGAATTTACATCTGCACCTCTTTAGCATATTTCAGGCCATTTATTAGCATTCCGGGCATATGTAGAAATGGCCAAGGAAAGTAAGGAAAGATGGACAATTGTCTCCTATTAGACCTACTTCTGTTCTCCCCCACCATGGTATAGATCCCACAGTAATTCAACGTACGTCGACCTCAGTTACGTTCTTCAAGGAGCTGGATTTGTGTAGCTTAAGTGATTTTCTGCTGTAGTGTAGATGCAGCCTCAGATCTGAAGAAAAGCGCTTAGTGGCTTGCAAGCTTGTCTCTCTCCCAAGAAAAGTATCACTGGACAAGCATCAGGCTTACACACGCCTTTAGGGATATTTCTAGTTTAGTCCACAAGTTAGCTCTCTATTCATTATTGGGCTGCATAAAGTATATTCCTAACTATAACCCTGTGACTAGTCTCATTGATGGCAGCCAGACTAATTTGTGAGCTTAAAGTTAAGGACACACTGAAGTGCTTTGTTGTTATGGAGGCTAAGAATGTCTGCACAGGTGGTCCTTTTTCAGTTAGAAAGAAAAAAAATCCACCTTGCAAGAGGCACAGCTTCCCAATCACTTGTCAAATATGCATATTAGATACTAAAAATACAGAGTTAACGAGAAACACTTGTTTAAAGAGCTATTTTGGTGCTACAGAACCACCTGGCCCATGTATACCCTTGTTTCATTACCTGTTATATGCTCTTGTTCAGATGATTTTGGCTTGAAAGGGGGCAAGCCAGAGCCTAAGTGACTTCAAAGAATATTTGAGGACTGTAAGAATACAAAATAAAAATCTGATCAGAAACATAACCCATCAATTTTAGATGATCGTTTTAATAAATTGCTATAAATAGTATGATGTGTCTTTGTAGGCCTCTATTCAGCAGAGTGCTTAAGCACCTGCTTTACTTTAAACAGGATGAATTCACATTGATTTTAAGCTACATATGTGCTTAAGTGCTCTCCTAAATCAGAGTCCAAAGGAAATGGAGGCTATCAAAGTCATACAGGAACAGCCATACGCATGGGGGGGCAGGGGCATCTGGGGTCATGTGCTCCCCTAGATGGGTCACTTCCCCCTGCATCTTTATTGCTGAAGATGGTGCCTTCACACTTCCTCTTCTTCCGCAAAGGCATGGGTTTCCTCTAGTCATACTGAAATCACAGAAATTATTCACCTAGGGAGCACCTACACTAGGAACTAACTACAAAGTTAACTTCAAAGTAGGCACTACTTCGAAGTAGCCAGCAGAGAGTCTACACATATTTTCCCTTACTTTCACATCCTTACTCCATTTCCAGGAACAGAGCAGTGCCCTACTTCAAAGTTTAACTTCCAAGTAGGATATGTAGATGCTCAGCTTTGAAGTTGCTTATTTCGAAGTAAGCAACTTTGAAGTTATTTTTTGTAGTATAGACACAGCCCTACTCAAGTATTTTGTCTCCAGTGCTAGTCAGGACTCCATCCTTTCAAAGGAGGCCCAACCCCTGAATGGGGATAACTCTAAGATACCCTCCCATAGTTTAGCCCTGTGCGATGTAACTGTGAGTGTTCCATTCATAAATCTGTTATGTTGCTGGCTCCAAAGATATCATTTGACTATGAGTTTCACTATCCCAATGAACTGTGTTTAATAGAACATGTTTTCACCCATTTAAAATTTGTTGACGTGCAATTGGATGGGATGTCCCCTGGCATTTACTTTATGAAAAGTGACAAATAGGAAAGCCAGGTCCTTAATTTTATTTCTTTATTTGTTAAATAAAATGAAAATGCTTCATTTACATCATTGCTCTGAGATGGGGTGAGGGGTTCAGTGTGCAGGCTACCCCAGGGACAGAGGACTGACTATCCAAGCTCTATCTCACACCACAGCAGCTTGGGGCCAAGTGAGAAGCACCTGTCCACTGCTTCTGCAGCGCCAATGCACACAGCCAGGGGAAGGTGTACATCCCCCAACTGGGTCAGGTCCAGGTTTGCCTGCCCCCTGCTGCCCAGCTAGAGTGAGGAGTGCAGCAAGCTTTGCATTTTACCTCAGCTCCCTGATGAAGGGGAATAGCCAGCAATGCCCCTGTACAAATCAGGGGGTAGCTGTCCTGCTCCCCTGCCTTCCCAACAGAGCTCCTGGGGAATTGGAGGATCAGGGTTGGGGCAGTCCTGAAGGGAGCCTTTTTGTTGCCCAGTGATTATATCTTTTCTGTATGGTTTTATAAGAAGCAATCCCAGTCCAGGCATGTCCCATTTTCTTGACACAACCCTTACCTTGTTTTAAGTTATAGGAAGAAGCTGTATACCAAAAACGATGGTCCTACTTCTGAATGTGCAGGAGAAATTCTTGAGCAAAAACAGACAGATGGACAAACTCCCAATTATATAGTAGACTATCATGTCCCTTCTTATCCATCTCCCCTCTTGCCTTAAACTGTGTCTTTTTCTTTGCAATTTAACCTCATAAGAAGTCTCTCCACACCTCTGATCACATGTGTACCTGGACTCAGGTTCATTTTTGTTTCTTCTGTAATTGTTTTCATATTGGGAGAGGAACCCACAGCATTGCATTCATGGAGTAGGTGTATCATGCACTGACATTTCTATCCATCTCTTTATTTATCTGTTTTGTTTGCTTTTGGACCACCACTGTGAAGTCAGCAGAGTTTTTCAATGAGCTATCCGCAATGATGATGATTAGGAATGTAATTTTGGCCCCATTAAAATAAATGGCAAAACTTCCACTGATGTTTGTGAACCCAAGGTCTTTACCCTCAATGGCTATAGCTCATTTAAAACTCGATGAATATTTATGAATAGTACAAATTATTCCATATCAGGTGCACTTTGCCATTTCATGAAAACATAAATATATTAAACGTGATTGCTAGAATGCATCCTCTGGGAACTTACTGTTAACCGTTTTCCCATGCTGAAAATGGATCATTTATTCCTTTTATCCTATTCTCAAATCCATGAGCAACCTTTTGCTGATTACTATTTAGATTCTTTAAATGACTTTTATGACATATTTTGTCAAAAATCTTTATAAAAGCTATATTAACTAAATTATATTAACATGTTTTGCTTTATCTGCTATTTGCTTAATCTACTAAAGAATTCTAGTAGATTGGAGAAGTGTGATTTACCTTTTCAGAGTCCTCACTGGTATGCTCTTATCAAATATATGTTCATCTAGGTGTGGTTTTTATTTACTCTTGCAAGGATTTTAGTAGGTTCTGAAGTAGTAGTAGTAGTCTTTTATTTCTAGGAGCATTCATAGGGCTTTTCTTAATCTAAACTGACAAGTTCATGAAAAGTTTCTATTTCAGAAACAGGCCACAGAAAAAGGTAAAAGTCAGAGCTTGAGAATTCAGTCCCAGGGCCTTCGTTTTTAAAGAATGCTTAACGTATGTTTTTAATTTATAGTTCTGTTTTCAAACATAATCACACAGTACTCTACATAACTTGCATCTACAACACAACACAATTATTGCACGTCTCTACCATCTGTTGCTTATGAGGTCATTAATACTAGAATTAATCACTGTTGGCAAATGAGCTGAAGTTGTTTTTGTTTCAAAAGACTTAATAATATTTCAAAACTTGATAGTATTACTCCATAAACTTTTGGAATTGAAAAAGTACTAAATGTAGTAGACTGTATCATTAGTCTTCTTCCAGACTCTTCCAAACCAAATTATTCTGTGCAAGAATTAATAAAAATTATAAATAAAGGGCATGGGAATTTTACAACAACAAAGTATTTCATCCATTAAGGATTTCACATCAACACTTTACTCTAGATGTCTGAGAGTTGCACATCTGAGGAATGAATGGGATCTGTTTTTCCAGGTGAACTACCGCTGTGGTTTCGTATAGCTCTTCCTCTGCATTTTTAAGCTTTTATGGCCTCTTCTATTATTTAAGACTCCAGTTTAGCAAAACATTTAAGTTAATATGTGTTTAACTTCAAGTCAATAGGACTTAACATATGTTTACAGTTAAACAAGGGCTTATACGCTTTGCTGAACACTTTGTTAACTGTATTATTTCAAACTGCTGAGGTACCTCATTTATCAGGTTTTAATTTTATTTTTTTTTAATTTTGAGACAATTGGTAGCTATACCCAATGACTAACTGTTACATGCAATGTTCTACTGAACACAAAGCTATGCATGTCTCTATATGTTTAAAATATCCTTATGCTGCACCAATAATCTAACACTACACTCGTCTCTGCTTGAGATAATGTCAACCTCAGAGAAAACCAAAGAGGGGCAAGGGGAGACACACACAATGAAATATCAATAATTATTTTAAAAAGCTTTAGCAGTTAAATATATTTTAGTTTAATACTAAACTGTACATATAACATTCATATAAGAGGAGACACAAAATGTGTTTTTAACCTAAATCATAGGATTAAGATGCTGGGTTCAATGGCTGTGATGTTGCAATTTCTGTCATACGTACAATGCAAGCAAATGAGGGATTTAAATACATCTAGTGGTGTGTCTCTTCTTGGAGGTCACTCAATAATGAATAGGATGTCTTCATGTCACTCTCCTATTTGTGAGTCTGTTGATGGCTGATCAGCCTGATTCTGGAGCTGCAGACCTAGTCATAAAACGGGCAGGTGTTGGTAGCTGTTAGAAGGGTGCGGTGCAGTTTTTGATGCTCTTTTCTTCTTCTCTGCCTCTCCTCATTGGTACTGTGGTGGAACCTCTCAAATTGTGCCACCCCCTCAGGGATTACCATTCTCCACTAGGGACAGTCTTGGGCAAGGTACTCCCCAAGTGTTGACACTGATGCTGCACTTTTTCACATGTGCCTTCAATATGTCCTTATATTGCTCCGCTGGCTCCCAATGTTCGTTTGTTCTTC
Organism: Carettochelys insculpta; assembly: GCF_033958435.1. Taxonomy (NCBI): domain Eukaryota; kingdom Metazoa; phylum Chordata; order Testudines; family Carettochelyidae; genus Carettochelys; species Carettochelys insculpta. The sequence continues at coordinate 23,106,295 of NC_134150.1, forward strand.
CTCCAACTTGGAAAACATTATCTGTTTTGGGAGGTGCTGATCAGAGATCCAAACCATGTGGCCAGTCCATCGAACTCATTGATAACGAATACTGGTTTCAATGCTGGTCATGTTCGACTCTTCCAGAATGCTAGTATTTGTGCACCTATCCTCCCAAGAGATATTTAGGATTCTTCTGAGGCAGAATTGATGATATTGTTCAAGTGCCTTCAAAGGATGCTTGCATGTTGTGCAGGTTTCACATGTGTACAGTAGTACTGGAACAAGCACTGCACGATATACAAGGAAATTTGTCTTGGGATAGATGTCCCTGTTCTCAAAGACCCTTTGTCTCATGTGAGCGAAAGCAGAGCTGTGTCTCAGACGATGCTAGATTTCTGCATCAATGTCAGCTTTAGAGCAAAGATGACTTCCAAGGTATCTCAAGCATCTGATGAAACGGGTCTTTGACCACGAAAGCTTATGCTCCAAAATATCTGTTAGTTTACAATGTGCCACAGGACTTCTTGTTGTTCTCAAAGATACAGACTAACACGGCTACCTCTCTGATACTTCCAAGGTATGTGTATGTATGATACAAGGCGTGTATATAAATTCAAACATATACACTATAAATAAAAGTATATATGCTCTGTTCTTCCAATAATAAGTGGCTTGATTTATTGAAAATATTTTAGTCAAAACATTTTTCCATTTGGCAGATGCTGACAGCAAATAAAATGGTTTTTGACAAATGACATAAAACTATTAATTACGTTTTGTTTGCTCTATTGTTAATGTATCACTTGTGTGATTAAAAATTTACTTTATGATCTTATTTAAAACAATAGATGTGACATTTCAGACATTCCTATGAAGGATGCTTAGTAATAATAAATAGGTGCACTTGTCAAGAAAAATTTGCAAAGTGACTTCAAGAATCTTAAATAGATAAAAGGAAGCAACTATAAATTACCAAAGGATAAAATTTTGTTTTATATTTTAAGATTTCTTTGGGGCTCCTTTGTTTTCATCCATTGAGGAATTCTGAATATGCAGAGAAAGGCAAATATTTGATGATTATGTGGGCATTCCATACAAATATTTCAAAGACTGGGGAAAATATCAGACTAGTATGATATCTTAGTATTTTTAATAGTACAGACTATTGCTAGTAAAAACAAGGAATCTGGAGACACCTTATTATTATGGTATAAGCTTTCATGAGTTGCAACTCACTTCATCAGATGCATGAAGTAAAAGAAAAAAGAACCGACAGTATGAATATAGAGATGGGGGGTGTTACATCAGAGTTAATTTGATTAGGGTAGATGTGGATAGGATGGTGAGAATATCTAAAGTGGAAAATTACTTACTGTAAGGAGAGAGTCATTCCCAGTCCCTATTCAGACCCATTCTGATGCTGTCAAATTTGAATTCCAGCTCAGCATTCATGTTGCAGACTGTATTTTAAGTTTGTCTCTTTTGGTTTGTTTTTGCTGAAGAATGGCAATTTGGAAGTCTATAACTGTGTGTCCAGAGAGATTAAAATGTTCTCACACTGGTTTTTGTACGTTATTGCTCTTGATGTCTAATTTGTGTCCACATATTCTATTGTGTAGGGAGAGTCCAGTTTGTCCAATATACGTGGCACAAGGGCATTGCTGGTACATGACAGCATATACCAAATTACTAGATGTGCACGTGAATGAGCCTTTGATGGTGTGGCTGAGGTGGCTAGGTCCCATGAAGGTGTCACTAGGATGGATGTGTGGGTAGAGTTGGTAATGAGATTTGTTGCAGGGATTGGTTCCTGAGTTAGTGTTTCTATTGTGGGATGTGTGGTTGGTGGTGAATATAAGTTTCAGGTTGGGGGGCTGTCTGCAATCAAGGACTGTCCTGCCTCCCAAGGTCTGTGAAAATAAGTGATCATCATCTAAGATAGGCGGCAGATCCTTAGTGATGTGCTCAATAGCTGGGAGTTGTAGGTAATAGCCAGTGGCGTTCTGTTACTTTCTTTGTCAAGTCTATCCTCTAGTAGGTAACTTTTATATACCCACCTGGCTCTGTCAATCTGTTTCTACACCTCCGCAGGTGAGTACTATGGCTTTAAGAATGCTTGATAGAAATCCTGTAGGTGTTTGTTTCTGTCTGAGCAACTGGAGCAAATGCTGTGGTATCTTAGGGCACAACCATAGAAAATAGATTGTGTGATGTGTCCTGAATGAAAACTGGACACATGTAAGTAAATATAGTGGTAAGTAGGTTTCCATTATAGGGAGGTCTTTATGTGACCATCACTTATTTGCTCTGTAGTGTGCAGGAAGTGGATCTCTTGTGTGGAGTAAGCAAGCTGAGATTGATGGTAGGGGGAAAAACATTGAAATCCCAGTGGAAATCCTCAAGGCGTCCTTTTTAGGGGTCCAGATGATGAAGATGTCATCAATATAGTGTAAGCAGAGGAGGGGTTGTAGCCAGACAAAATCTCCCCACTACACATCAGCTTTTGCCTCCCCTCTAAGGTGCCTCAGAGCACACAGGGCACCGAACAGCAGTTAAACAGCACAGTCTTTGATGCCTTCCTAAAGGGGCCCAGATGTGCTGGCTCATCGTGACCCTGAGAAACAGAAAACACAGATAGAAGGATAGCAGGCTAACCATTAACGAAGAGCCTCAGAGAACTGCCCTTGGCTGGCATTAATGGAGTGATGCGCCCACACAGCCACCCCAGAAGAGAAATCTCCGCCCATGCAAAATAATGTCCTGTACTCCCAAATTCTTTATCTCCTGTCTTACAAGTGCAAATTAAGTAAGAATTGTCCTTGTAAAAACTAGCATCACAAAAGACAGATCAGTACAATCTGGCACCTTAGATTAGAAAGAGAATACGTTACACAAGGAGTATAAAGACAGGCCCAGCAGCACTCTAACTCTGAGTGCATCTTCACCAACTACCTGCTGGTTGGGTGAGGTGATTGCCTCCCGAGGTCCGCAACTGGGGACACCCAACCTAGTATTCGTCTTTCCGCGGAATTGAGTGACCGATCCTGGCTTGGCTACGCTGGTATCGAGAGATGCAAGGAGGGTAAGATATACCCATATTAAGGAGGGTAAGATGTACCCACATTAAGGTCTCCTTTTGGTGTGCACAGTTAAAGAATTAGAGCTGTATAGATAGATGCTGTTGCATTAAGACGTCGTGGTATTGAATTGTAATGTAACCTGTTAACACCTGTACTCTGCTAGCATATAAGTAGTAGCCAATAGCCTTTTGTAACCGCACGCTTATAACTGTAGCCTAATAAACTTGTGACTAGTTAAGATCTAAGCCTGACTTCCGTTACTCTCTATCACTGCAACACAGCTGGCACAATAAAAAGAACTTTAACCGTTTGGTTACCACAGCCTGGCCATAGGTGACAGTGCTAGGAGCTCCCTGCTCTAGCAGTAAAAGACTCAGGTGTGTAGGACCCTGGGGCATCCGTCAGCCTGGCCCAGGCTGCCTGCTGCGAAGGAGCCCTGCGCTCTAGCAGTTAAAGACTCGGATAGTAACAAGGGCATAGCTGGTACCTCACCCACATTACCCGGCCACCAGCTAACAGGGGTACCTGGAGACAAGAGCTGAGGAAGCACAGTTATAAGTCAGCCATAAAAATGTTGGTGTACTGTGGGACCATATGCTGACTTGAGGGCACAAATTGTACCCAAATCTGAAATGGTTGTGGGAGAGAAGTCACAAAGCTCAGCAACCAGGTGTTCCAGGACATCATTGCGGAAACAGTTCCTGACAGCTTGTAGTCCATCTTTGTGTGGAATGCTGTTGTAGAGAGCTTCTACGTCCATAATGGAAAGGATGGTGTTTTCTGGAAGATCACCAATAGACTTCTACACAGAGTGCTTGCATTGTTGTGCACAGACTGAAATTGTGGACAAGAAGCAAGACGTGCCCTATAACCTCAGCAGTGCAGAATGCAACACCATTCACAATCTCATAAACATCTCTAGCATTATAAATCAAGAGACTGAAAAAAGGGAAAGGACAAATACTGTAATAGAATAAGCTAAGTACACAGGGATACGGTTCACACAGAAATCTGCTAACCTAATAAACGAAGTAACATAAAGGTAAATGAAGATACCATCTAGTCCCCTTACCCAAACTAATACCCAGGAGGTGATGGGTAGCATGCAAGTTAAATATATAATTTAAGATGGGGCTCTCTATACACCCAACCTAGATATTTGGCACCAAACACCCAAATTCCAACAGCCTCCTAGATATTTTGTGGACTGAAAACTAGTCAATTTGCCATTACGGAAATGTCCTTTCCATCCTGACTAGGTTATTAGAGCAGATCTGTAAACCTAGCATAACCCATCATTGAGCTGCAGCAACTATCAGATAAGGGGTGTGGGGAAGGACTGGGATTGCAGGTTGAAAGACAAATGCCCAATTTCTCAATAAACAAACTTTAAAACTCCAAGGCCCTCTATATTGTGATAATGCATAGATCAAGCAATGTAGTATCTGCACATTTGAGAGCCTTTAAAAAGCTAAATCAGGTGACGTCAAACTTGCAAAATTGAGCAGCAGCATGTATAGTGGCCCAAGTAAGAGATGCTATTTCTCGGAGTCTGATGTACTAATGTCTGCAGCAACAACACCATCTTCCTATTACTAAATCAGTACCAATAAAGGCATTTGTATAGAGAAAACAAATGAAACTAAAAATGTTTGAGAGCATAAAGGAATGGGAAAATTAAGTGAATAGCAGTACACTGAAGGCAAAAAAGTATATATGACATTAATAAAAGCAACCTGCTATATAAAAGAATAACAAGAGTATTTTTATTATAGATGCAGCCCTGCAAAAGTGCAGCTATCTGCTTTATATCCAGGGGCATCTGCATCCATAGTTGTGGCTCAGTTTTCCATACACAGATGCAAGTGTGGATTTTTTTTAATTTAAAATCCTGCAAATTTGTGGATATCCACTTTATATCTGCAGGTGTCAGCATGCACGGATGTGGGTATCAGCAGATCAATTTTGCAGATGTGCACACCAATTTTATATCCACACATGGCTCTAATTATCAGCCTGTGGCACTCATATATATGTGAGGCCTTTTCCACCCCAAAAACAGAGGAAGATACCATCAGAGCTGAGAAGAGTTTACATCCTTAAAGCCCCAGAAAAGAAGTTTTGTAAACAGAGCTACCTTCACAGTCTTCTGGGTTAGCAGAGCAGCCAGCTGCCTTCAGTGGAACCCGGTATGGACATAACAGACCAGCTGTAGGATCAGGAACTGAGCTTCATCCATGACATGACAGGTAAAGAAAAAAACAGTAGTAAAGAGACAGAAAATGCAGAAATATAGGCTTTCAACTCCAAACCTAGACCCATACTAAGATTCTTGCAGGGCCATGCCACATATGTGTATAGAATGAACAACATATATGATGCAAAGTTTTAGAATTTCACACAGTTTGTAATAAACTTTTGTTGCAGTGTAATTTGCCTTAGATGTTTGTTTGTTTTTTTTAAATCCTCAGTGGGCATTATTCTGTTTATACATAAGGGATGTTCTGTGGCAAAATTTGTTACAGATCACTTTTAAAACTGTCTGAGGAATTCTTTTTATGACTGAGGAAAGAAATTAAATATCTGCAGTGACCAATTTAACATTATTTTTCCACTTTATTTAATTCACTCTCTGAACTGTTTGTGATCATATAACCACATAATGTTTTAATCCCTCTGAATTTTTTACAAGACAATTTTTAGTCCATATATAGTCATAGGAATCTTGAGAATAAAAAATTTTTTTAGTCAAGTAATAATCTTAAACTAGCTAATAAATTAAGTATTTTGTATGCATTTAAAACTGAGATTTGGAAAGCAGAAAAGTGCTTAAGAATTACTAATCTATCCACTGACTCCATGAAGTATAAACATGCCATTTTACATATCTAGAAATTAAACTCGCAAAGTACTCATCAAATGAAAGTTTGGTATGGATAGTGGTTTATACCTGGGATTCCCAACTCAAGAAAATAACGTTAACTGTTTCATCTTAACACTAAGGCATTTCTTCCGTTTAGTGCTGTCAATGCTAACAAATTTTTTAAGGGAAATTCAAGAGACTAAGTCTTTAATTCAATATTTGCAGATGTTAATTATATGTACATGTATAGAGAGAGAGAGAGAGAGACAGAATCTATAGCAATATACAAATATACTGATATCTATCCATCTGGTACACTACAAGTTAATGCAATTTGGACTTGCTTCTTGCTACTATTTTTTAAACTCAGGATAAAAAATACTAATTCCTCTGCTTATGCACAAATCCACACACCATTTACAAAAGAAACTTTACATCTAGAATGGCTAAACACTTTACAAATGTATTATTATTCATATTCCACAGCTGAACAAACAGATACACAGAAAGAGGATATCTTACACGAGATCACACATCAGCTATATGACAGACTGGAGTATACATCATGATAGCCTTGTCTCTGAGATGGCTGGTTTAACATTGAGGACAGCTACTTCCCAAATAGGGTAATGCATTGTTTTTTAGATATGACTACAGGAAACCCTGGAGATAGATGCAATCAAGTTGCGTGTGTCTCAGGTTAACGCGACTACTGCCCCTGACAGGAGCCGTGAGTCAGGCTACCATCCCTGATAGGAAACTACTCCTGTAAGGGGCACAGCCAAGAGTCAGGCTACTGCCGCTGACAGGAGCAGTTTCCTATCTGGGGCAGCTGCAAGTGTCCCCACTCCTCAGAGGGACAGCAGCCTGACTGTCTGCTGCAACCCTGACAGGAACAGTTTCCCGATCCCTGGGGTGGTGGGAAGCTGGGAACCAGGTGACAGCCTGGGTCCCAGCTCCCCTCCACTTGCAGAGCCTGAAGACTGAGCAGGGCAGCAGCCCTGTTCAGTTTCCTGTCTCGGAGGAGTGGAGGGGCCGGGAGCCAGGCTGCCCTGGCTCCCGACTCCCCTCCACTGGCTGGAGCCAGGAAACTGACCAAGACTGCTGCCCTGATCAGTTTCCCAGCTCTACAAGGGGAGGGGAGCCAGGCTGCTGCCTGGTACCCAGCACCCCACTGCTTGCAGGGCCCAGGAAACTGACCAGCTCATGGTTCCTGGCTCTCTGTCATTCTAGAAGCCAGGAAACTCACCAGCCCTAGTGGGTGGTCAGTTTCCCAGTTCATGCAAGCCCAAGGGAGCCAGGAACCAGGTTGCAGGCTGGTTCCTGTCTCCCCTTGACTTGCACAAAAATTCAAGTTATTGGGGGGTTCCAGGAACGCAACCCCTGTGTAACTAGAGGGTTTACTGTACAGTACATTGCATGCATACATTATATTAATATGATTTGCATATATTATTACTGAACCAGCATGCACAATCAGAGTAGCAGCATGTGAAAATAACCACTTACAAATTCAGCTGGTCATTTACACAAGCAGTTACAGTGAAGGAATTTGAAGTCACTGCATACACAACACAGATTATGCACATACATCCTTGTATTACCTACATCCACACATACAAATTGATCCCGTAAATGTTCCTTTTTGGTTTTGAAATTACATTGTGATAATTTTATTCTCCCTTTATGGATGTAAAAATAGTTTGTTCTCAGACCTGAATATATGCTTGTGGTTAAATCTGTATTCAAGCATATATCTGAAGAACTGGATTGGAGACTGGCAACAACTTTAGCTGAATTGTAAACACAAAGTATCCCTTTTGGCTAGCCAGATGAGTTTGATCAAGATTATAAATACTACAAGAGCCTGGTGTGTATCAATGGAAAAAACAGATTCTCCTCTAGCAAAAATTAATTTGTTAATGAAATTAAGTCTGAAATTAATAATTCAGATGGTCAGAAATTTAACCAAAGGTAGTTAGAATAAGAATGGGGATTTATTTCTTAAATCTAGAAGTTCAACAGACTTGAATAAGTAAATAATCCCACAAGTTACTTACCTCATATTGTATTTATTTCTAACATTAAATGCACAAAGTTCTTGACATCCCCAAGACAATAAATTTGATAGGGAGAAACCTTCCATGGGATTAAAAGACAGTTAAAACATTTCAAATATGCAATTGAAGGCATTCTAGCATGCTTGTGATCTCTGCTCTGGTTTCCTATTTACAGAGAAGGAAAACTGGCTCAGACATCCTCCACAAAGACAAAAAAGTATGCAAAATCGAGCAGTCTCTGTGCCAGCTCTTGCTAATCCTCTTCAGTATGGTTTGCTGCTAATTTGTCATGGCACATATTTGCCTTATGTCTAATTAGCATCAAATTGCAAACTGCTATTTGCTAACAATTTGTTGCATCAATCTGCTTGAAAATCTATAGTTTAGAATTGGAATGCAGCTTAGTCTGTCTATCAAAATTCCAATTCACACCATGCACCAAATAATATATTATTCCCACCAAAATGTTCCAATACTTTTTTAGACAAAAGGAACTACATTTATAAAGAAAAAAACTATTATTATCTGGTTGTTTTTGTGTTCCTTTGCTTATTGCTCCATTTTTAATTTACTATAGCTTATTTATGTGGGGAACTTGGTATCTCAGGATTTACTCCTTCCTTAGATATAGTCATATCCATCTGAAATCTCATAGTCACTATGCTGCATGGCCACCTAAAAAAACAATTGGACCCATTTTGAGAGGACAAGATCTTTGCAGACAATTAGTATGAACTAGAATTGGTTATCTTAAAAAAACTAGGAAAATTTTAGTAAAGTAGCTAGCTACGCTTTAGGACGTGGATTGGTCTCCTCAACATCTAAACATAGAAGTTTTATTCAATAAATTAGCAGCATTAAATCATCTGGAGTCACTACCATGAATGACTAAATCTTTCACAACCGTTTGGATACAAAAGGACTTCTCTGCATCCAAGAGCAAGTTTTCTTGATGAGGGTAACCTGAAAATAACCTTCATGGGTTGAATTTTCAAAAGCACTCCGCACTCTCCTAACCCTGCTCCCAGGAATGAGAAGTTTCAGCTGTCCTTAGAGAAGATATTCTCTCTATCCCTGGGTTCCCTATCCAATTGCAGAAAACTAATTTGACTTCCTATTGGTCACTGCTGCCTCTAAATCATCCGGAAGGAGAATACAATTCATTTATTCAAGATTGGTGGAGGCCAAATATGCAAAAAAGATTTCAATTTCCAAATTAATTCTGAAAGTCTTTTACTATTTCAGCTTCTGGACAAGGTGGGAAGTCAGATCTGCCATCTTCAGAAGTTTGCCTTCTGTTCAGAAGGTGATTATATGTTCTGGCACTGGTTATGATCTTCTGTGAACAAGAAAACACAGCAACACAGAGTGGTGATGAGAAAGGGTTCATGGAAAGAGTTTAACCATTTAAATAATCTCTGTTGTATGCAGCAAAATCATCACACAGATTCTAAAGTCACACCAATGCAAGTCTGTTCTACTCATTGGAGTAAGTGTACAAGGAGTAATAGTATTGCAAGAGAAAAATGATCTCCACTACGGAAGTGGGCATCTGTCTTCCTGTACAGATTGCCTCAAATGGGTCTATGCAAGAAAGCAGTTTGAACATGAGTAAGAATAGTCACCATAAGCAAAACTTCTCAAGGTAGGTGACTGCAAGTGGCAAGTATTCCTGTAATTTCCTGTATGAATAGAATTATACCATATCATAAATGACTTTGCCTCTTGGACCGCCTCTTATTTTTCCAATTCTAGAGGATGAAATTGTGATCTCTCTTCTTAGTTCAAGAAACCAGTTAGTGCCCTTAAATGACTTCAGATTTCATGGATGTGGAATCCAGAGCATGCTCACGTGGACACACTAGAACAGCTATATATAAGCAAGAGAGTGTACACCCTCATTGGGAAGTTCAGGAACACTTCTTGTTTTACAGCATCCTAAACTGAGAGTGCTTTGGGGTGAGCAGATCTCATGTATTATAGCGTCAGACATTACTACAGGTTGAATCTCTCTAGTCCAGCACCCTCAGGACCTGACCAGTGCCAAACCAGAGAATGTGCTGAACCATGAGAGGTGAACATTGTCTAGCAGCACTAACAAACATTTTCACTGCTTACTGGCATCTTAGAAAACAAAGGGAAATTACAGCTAAATACCTGCCCAACACACTGACAGCCAGGACTGGCTGTGTGAACAAACTTTATGGGATGCATGAAACTCAGCTGCACCAATGATAAGAGGCCATCTGTCTGTCTATCTCCAGATCTGAAGAAGTGTATCTGCCCCACTAAAGCTCATGAGCTAATACATTATTTTTTTAGTCTTTAAAGTGCTACATGACGGCTTGCTTGTTTTTTTAGAAAACAGACTAATGCAGTTAACCTCTCTGTTACTAGCCATCTAACTAGAATCATGCCAAACCATAGATGTTGCCAGATCAGAGTACACAACGAAAGGAGTTCAACCTGAATCTCAACTCTGCCCATAGCTATGTTTGGTTTTTTTTTTTTGTTTACATGCTTAGTTCTTGTCTTTCCACTGATGTTAAATGAAAGATTCAATATTCTCACGATAGAATAAAAATCCATCCTCTCTCTTTGCATTCTATTTCTGAACTTTGAATAAGGCGTACTATATATCCATAACCGAAAAAGATGATGAGGGGTGAAGGATTCTCACTTGCATAATCAGTTGAAAAGGTTCCTAAGTACAAAATATTATTAAGAGTGGCCTTTCAAAGCGCTTAGCATTGGTATAATTAAATGTACCTCAGCTAGGTCAACTGAGGATTTATACACCAATGATTTACTCAAGACTTCTGAATGCCATTTTAAGACACAAATAGAGATGTACTGGTATCAATATACTGCTCTGATCCCAAACTCAGCCCAAATATTCCATAGAAATGCCATGTTAATTTGGAGTTGAAAGTAATTATACTGAAAAAGGTTTCCTGTCAGTCCCAGTGCTGACTCAAACTTGGAGTTCACATAGTTTCTCTTAATGAACCTTTGCAAGCTATTCAGTAAAAGCCAATGAAAATTGCTCAGGAAGACATATCTGTTTAGTTACATTTGACTTGGAGAGGTAACTGACATTCAGTTGCAACAAACCAGTTACTATAACAAAAATCTCATTTACAGCCCTAATCTGCTTTCTCTTAACTGGTGGTAGTAGTAGGTCCCTTATCCTCACTGCAGACCAAGCACTTGATGGAACATTGCACTGAAATACACAAGACAGCACAGGTTGTACCTCTCTAGTCCAGCACCCTCAAGACCTGACCAGTGCTGAACGAGAGAATTTGCTGGGCCACAAGACAGTAATATTGTCTAGCAGTATTACCAATACTTCTTAGAAGACATTCATGGGTAAAATACTTTAAATAATGGCACAGAACTTTCAGAGCTAGGACTGGTGCCTGTAAACAAACTTTATGGGACAACAGGAATCTTGATCACACACAAATGGTCATCCAGCTGACTGAAATCATGCTGGATTACAGATGTTGCCAGAGGAGAGTGTGACAGACTAGAGAGGTTCAAGTTGTAATTTCATAGACCTGACCTCCTCCCACCTCTTCTCGACAACACCAGTTACTGTTAGCTGTTTAGGTAAACCACTGCTGGTATATTTAACCATCTCCCCAAAGCTAGTGCAGCAGATACAGTCTGAAATGTTTATTTATGTCCTTTGCAACATGTAGCATATTAGCTGTTTAAAAAACATACATTTCAATTTATGATATTGTAACATACTCATGCAACCTGTGCTCCCCCTCCTGTAAAGTCTAGTCTATGTGAAGGACACAGCCTTCTTCAGTTTCTCCTTTAACTGCAGCACTAAAGATCTATGTTCTCTAGTGCATCTGTTCCCATATTCAAATTCTGCTGATGCTATGTATTGAGGATGTTGTGCTTCCCATGTATTTGGTGCTTAAAAGAAAAACACAATTGTATTTTCAGTCAAGCAACTTGACTAACTGCAAAATCAAATGGGAGGTAATATTTTACATCACAGTTGGGATTTCTGAATAAGTGATGGGAGCAAATGTGCTTAAATAAGATGAAAAACTGTGATAGTGTATTACTCAAGACCAACAGGAGATTATATTCATGCTTTTCTCTCCATGCTTTAAAAAGAGTGTCAGAGCTGTACATGACTAATGCAGTAAACACTTTCATATCTGACAACCATGGTACCAAGGAGGTTGCTGGATGATCAAATGTGCTGCATTATAGAGAGCAGCAGTGGGATCCCTGGCAAGTGGGTGGGAGACCCAGACGGACCTATGGCTGGGAGTTGGCTGGAGTATAGAACCCTGTTGGCAGCTCTAGCCCTCCTGGGGTCCCAGCCAGGGCCAGGAGAACTCCAGCAGCCCCAGGGGAGGGGGAACTCTGCCAGGGCACAGAGCTTCACCAACAGCTCCAGCCAGGGCCGGGGGAACTCCAGCAGCCCCAGAGCCAGAGAAACTCTGGGCATGAAGAGGGAGGCTCTCAGCAGGGAAAGCAACATCATGTTTGGGCTGGTTATTTGAGTTCTGGTTGACTGAATACTAGATTTAAAAGAGTTTACTCTATGTGTATGTTATCCATGTGCTTTTCTTGGTCTAATACAGGAAATTATCACATGCATCTTTCCTGGTCCACTTCAGATTCTAATGAATACCTCTCTGCTCACTGAATACAGCATTAAATGATATGTGTTTTCACGTTTTTTTTCCTGGTTAAATAGAACACTCCATAAATGAGACTATAAACATAATTCTCTTCTAGATTTTCTTGTACACAAAGCAAGAAGCAATATAGCCTAGCAAATATGTTAATTGTGTGTGGGAATTTTCTCCCACAATTAGCAGAAAAGATAAATAAAATTTTCAAATACCTCCATATCAAATTGCACAACACATTGGCATGTGTGGGCTTTGCATGCAATAAAAGGAGGAATTGGAGTTGAAAGTTATTTCTGCAATCTAACTAATGAGAGATAGCCTTGAAACACTGATAGAGAAGGAAGCATTTTCATTAGGTATGTTTCACTTTCTTCTTCGGTACAGTAATCCTCCTGCAGTAGATGAGTTTTCTTACATGACATATTTCCACTTTGCTACTGAAGTACCTGTGATTCTTGACTGCTGTTTGTTGTTACTGCTTTTGTTCCCTGACACTATGCACCAATTTTTAACCTTTTCTGTAACCCAGTGACACTTCTGGGACATTACAGTATTCCTGTCAAAACGCCTGGTCTGCAACAATAAACTTTACATTGATGTCTTGCTTTTCAGGAATAATTACACTGTACCTTAAATGTTAGCCTATTTACTATTTGTGCAAAATGATGACAATAAAATCAATCGAACACAATTCCCAAATGTGCATCAGAGTCTTTTGCAATGTTAATGGATTAGCGCATCTAGAGAGGTGCAAGATCATTTTGTCTCGGTGCTTGGGCTTGCACATAATATGCATTTCCTCAACTTATTAACCCTTCGCTGCTGAATTCTTCTGCTCTAAAACTTAGTTTGGACTCCCTGTATTTGTCAGGTTTCACTTCAAGTGAAGTCGTGGGATCCTGCACATCGATCAATAGGTGTATGATGAAGGAACTTGGTCCTGCTACGTATGACCAGTGGCTATGTTTTTTTTCAATGATTCCACAGGAGTCAAAAACTCAACAAAGCGAATCGCGGATGCTGTAAAGGGAGCATGCTGCTCATGTCT
>NC_134150.1:23122500-23162500 GCF_033958435.1 Carettochelys insculpta
AACTGTGTGATGTAATATACAGCCTACTAAAATAACTCATACACTCAAATCCATTTCAGGATCACATCCTATGAGCTAACAGGCCAGTTTATTCATTATTCAAAAAGTCTTCATACAACAAAATACTTTGGGGTAAGATAATATACTGAAGTAACTTTTTACATGTTAATACCAATTGCGATCAAATGAGTCGACTGACATTCAAGTGTAATGGTTAAGATTTCTACACCACAGATATACAACTTCAACCTTTTGAATGCTGCCATTCCATATATGGACTTTATCCACATTTTAACGAGGCTTTAAAATCTCCAAGATTAAGCTGGTATTTTATGCAGAACTGCCTGCTTTTTATGATATCCTGACATGTTGTACAACATTTGTGACTATATTGATCCTTATAAATTCAGCATCAATATATATTCATGAAAAGTATCTGCCCTTATCGTTTTCCCACCCCATTTCTCCCATTCAGTACATGGTCTAAATCCAGGGGCATTTTTTGCTCCTGTGAATTGCACAACAGTAAACAGGGCAGGGAGTAAAACATGTAATTACATTATACAGTTTAGCAGCATTTTAAAGAATTAAAATGTGCCTAAAATCCACAATCAGAAGCATTAGTTTTCTCCACAGATGTTACTCTTGGTGATTGTCCTCCAGTTAAATTGGTTACAAACCCTCGAGGGGTAAAATGCACTCTCCTCATAGTTGGGACAGTTATATGTCTTCATGCCCTCATGTCTGCCTGGCTGTAGAGAAGAGCCTTCTTATGTTTCTTCATGCTTTTAATCTGAAACAAATGATTGCAGAGGGGGAAAAAAAGCATTATCACCTTGGCGAGGCATCAGGAGTATAAAAAAAAAAAGAAGAAAGGGTCTCTGGGCAAATTCATCTTCCACTGCTACAATCAATCTCTCACCTAAAGAAATACACAATAACTAGGCAGGAAAGGGCCAAGATTTATGGCCTAGAAACATCTACACTGACCAGCATACACCTAGCCTTCTTGGCTCCCTCCTTGCCAGAATGGCTCTTTCTAACAGTTACAATGATATACTGTCTCTCCCTACTGTTTTACAAGTACATTAGCTTTATTTAATGAGATCTCAGAGTAATTTAACAGATGTATATAGGACATAAGACTAGAAAAACTCTTGCTACTTGAATACTTTTGCCAACCTATTCCAGGGGTAGCTAATCTACATTGCTGTGTTATATTCTTTGAAACAGAATTATTGGAATTTGGAGGAGGATTTTAAAAATTATTTTAATGGAAATGTTATATTCGAATCAACTGGAATAGTTCCATGTTCACATTTGCTTGTATTGCAGCTCATAAAAATCAGGACACGTGTAGTTACTGTCGAGCTTAAAAACTACTTTTATGTTAAAGGCCCAAGAGAAATTCAGAATCAAGATGTATATATTTGTGAAATCTCCCTTCCTGTGCTCCCCCTCATATTCAACTCCACGTCCCAAGAAGAAAAAAAAAAGTACTTTAATTATATAAATATTCACCTTTAAAGTGTAAGGTGACTGGCTAAGTCTATAATAAAACTAAGTACAGTGTTCAGGAACTTTGTTTACTTTATGAACCACAGTTAATAATTACTATAATGTTGATAACAGTTCTGCTCACCATTACAGGAATTATTCTGTTTCTGATCAGGAAGCAAGTGTTTAAAATGGCTGCTATTTCCTTCCAAGGATAGGTTTAAATAATGCACTAGTCCAGTGAGATGTTACAGGGAAGTGATAGTCACGTTAACTTTAAAAATAACTTTAATTAATAATGCTGAGGAGATGATAGTGGGAAACTGCCTATTTAAGATAAAAATGATTATTTTTTATAAAAATGAACAGGATGGGGGAAAAACTTTTCAAGTTGCAGATTGTATGTTTTAAAGCAAAGCATCTAAAAATATTTACACAGCATGTTGCTGTTTCTTTATATTTTATACATGATTAAAACTAGAGCATTGCTGTAGACTCAGTAAATGATTGCAATGAACTGCATTAAAGAAAAAAACAAAGATTCAAAAACTCCAAATTCCAGCCACTGGTGAGACCAGCACTCATTGGGTTTCGTGGCATTTTTCTGTAAATAATATATAGTCTTATTAAACAGAGTTTATTTTAGTTTTAAAGCACGTTTCTTCTTTAAAATTTTTGAGGTTGAAAAAGGGGGAGAAGGATGAGCATGCTATTTACTATCCTGGCTAAGTGTTCAGTATCTTTCTAGCTTGGAGGGTATTGTGTTAACCTTGAATTAGACTATAAACCACAGTTCTAGCACATACAGACCCTGTTACCTATGAAAGTTCAGCACATTTACAACATGCATGTGACAGCAGATGTTGTCTCATGGTTAGAACAGAATTATATGTAAATCTGATCAAAGTAAACACACTGAACATTATTGAAAGACAAAATCATATTTTATACAAGGTGAAGCCCTATGGAGAATGCAACAAACCTGATGTTTAAAATGTGAAACTTTTTGTAAAGGCCTGAAACAAACATTCTGCCAAACATGTTACAAAATTATCACTGGTGACCATGTAAAATTATAATTAGAAAACAAGAACGCACAAAATCACTTTTGACTAAAAAGAGGAGTTGGAGCATGCAGAGAGAGAGAGGAGGAGGAGGAGGAGGAGAAGATGCATCAGAAGAAGCTGGAACAGAACAAATTTATTGCATGAAATTTCATTTCTTGAGAGCTATAGATCAAGTTGTATTTGTTTAATGAGGTTGACACTAGAAAGATGTATAGAACATGTCAGACACCCAGTACCAGTGCGTTCTGGGAAAAAGATAACATCTGAGAATCTGACCACTCACTTCGTCTTCTAGCCAGACTTCTCTATCTACTGGTTCTTCGGGGGATTATAAATGAGAGGGCAGAAGGAACAAGGAGCAAAATAATGAAAAACACACACAAAAAGAAAAATTGTAACATTGTAGAGCAAACTAAAGCCAGATTTATTGACCTCACAACTACATAATCAAGAGAAAGTTATCATGGTAGAAACTTTTACTAAGCATAATGATCTTAAATAACAAGGGAGTGCTATGAAATTTACAGCACTTTTAAGATATGCAAATTGAATGCAAGGTATAGACATAAGGGTAATTAATTGTAAATCTAAGAATAATGTTTCTTTGTCAGGGCTGTCTCCATGTTGTGGAATACATTTTAATGTGCCTTAACTCTGAATATTTCTTAAGGGCTGGTCTAATTATAAGATTTTCAGAATTTCAAAATAGTAGTTATTCTTATCCTTTAATGTAGCTGCTATAAAGTTTCACAATAGAATTTACTGATTACATGAAAATATTTTACTTTAATTTTCAAGGATAAAGCGCTTGTTTAAAAGTCCGGGCACTCGAGGTTTGTGTTTAGAAGAAATAATATGACAGATTTTTTTCTAAAACATGGTGATTTTATTTTCTTCATTGAGGAGGGAAGGAGGAAGGAAGCAGGTAAGGGATCAAAATAACTAACCAGGGGCTTTCTAGTTCTGCTTCATTTTTTTTAAAGTCATCATGTTAGTTTTATGTTTCTGTGGACATAATAGTACAAAACATAATTATATGTTAATATTATTTACTTGACTTTCCATATATTATTTTGTAATCCATTCATGTTGCGATAATTAAGGTGAACATTTCCATTATAAGGGAACTATAAAAATTCACTCACTCGTTTAAACCTTGGCATATAAGCTCCCATTCTGAAAAGAAATTTATACAAACTTTTTACACAAACACAAAGCAGTCAGTATAGGTCAAGTCCATGCCAGTTTATATACTGGCCTGCTTCGGCCTGCATGTTTGCTCCCAGAAGAATTACTATCAAGTGAGGGTGTTAGGATTTTATTCACTCAAACAAATTAAAACCAATGAAATGTAGGATTTTCCAGTGGTTATGGCAGGGCACTAAAATCTGGCTTAGCTACTGAGTCATTGGTGACCTGGGGCAAGTCACTTAACATTCTTGTGCCTCAGTTTATGGATCATTAAAATAGATAGTACCACAATCATCCATCTTATAGGGGTTCTGTGAATGTAATTAATTCATATTATATTGTGTTATGAAAACATGATCTCTGACCCCACATAACTACACATACGTACTTGACATCTTCTTGTGAATCAAAAAATTATATCTAATGAAGCATATGAATTACAGCAGTATGACATTTTATAAAGTAAATATTCTTTATTTTCAATATGGCTATCTTGAGGGCTAGATGCTCTGTCAGTTTGGTTTGTAATTTTTGCTGGTCTTCTACATATGAACATAGACCTGTGATGTCTAAAACGAAAGTATTCTCTCAAGTGTATAATTAGGAAGGTAAGTAGCATACTGCAAAATCTTACTATTTTAAGGGAGTGACAAAAGATACAATGAGATAACAAACCAGTTGTGGGAATTTGGACTGGGGGAATTTTCAACTCATTGTTGGAAATGATATGAAGTACTGTAGTATATGGGTTATTAATGGGAAAAGAATCATTGCGGAGAGAAGTCTCAATCTTACTCAATATCAGATTACCAATTCAGTAGCTAATTACCATATTTTTTTTCCAGGAGAATGAGGGCCCATTATTTAAATTAAACAGACATTATTCAAAGCTTGGGAGGCAGTGGAGGTACTTTGGACGTTAGGTTGGTCAGCAGGTAGAATTAAGAATAGATTGGAATAGTTTAATTTTCTTACTTTCAAGTCTACTATTTAAAATAATCAAAATATTCCATTAACATTTTTCTGAAGAAAACATATTCTCAAACTTGTCTCCCTCGTATCTCATGTTAATAATTGGGTGTTTTGTTACCTTGTAAGTAGAGGGTTGTGAAAACTTGAAACCTCTGCCTAACACACAGGCAGATTTTATAACCTCTGTAAAAGGAACATTTGCCAATACAAAAGGTTATCTTAAAATCCACATTCATAGACCTTATAACTTCTCCCGTCACTGTCACCAGAGGTGAAAGGATCTTACACAAGAATGAAATGCCCAAAACTTTGGTAAGGAAACAAATCCACAATACTTATTAATAGTGCAGTGAAACTGGCCTGAGTTTCAGGCTTCAATCTTTCCTTGTTCTAGGACAAGTCTCCCCAAAAGGCTTAAGGTCAGCTTTACATGATGGTGCTTTCAATGGGAGACGCAAGGCTTTCTGCACATCCTCTGCTCCAATGTCTTGCAGAGGCAAAAAACTTGATCTTTAAAGAACTCTGAGGTAGCAAGGATCATGAGACATTGACTGGAGTTGAGGGAAAAAAGTGAGGTTATAACTCAGGACAGAAAACAAAGGGTCCATAATGGAGATGCATGAGGAGGACCACTTAGTTCTGTCTGTGATAGGGATGTTTGGTATGAGGACCACATACTGTCTTTTATGTGGAGGAGCACTGGGAGCTAGTAAAACTAGAGGTGAATAGAGATACTATTCCAAAAGCAAGCAGAGGTCACAATTTTCATCAGTCACTCAGGAAACACTATAAATTCTTCCTGGGAGTTTGTGCAAGTTCTAACAGTTAAATATAGTAAAGCTTGAACCATCTTAATTTTTCATAAGCTTGTACCATCCCTTACCTTTTTTTCCTCATAGATCTTACAAGCTTAAAGAACACTTAAAATTACTTCTGCAAGACCACTCACAGAAATGATCATATGCATGGAGAATTAAATAAACAGATACAAAAATACCAAACAAGATAAGGACAAAAATCAGACTTTTACAATGGCTTTGATTAAGACAAAAATCTAAAGCTAATCTGAACTTTTCAGAAGTAGTCTTCTTGAAGTCATAAATTGGTTAAAAAATCCTGATTGTTCTTAGTCTCATAACTTAAAAATGGTTCATCTAATGCCAGTACAGCCAAGATTAACAATAGTTACTAAACAAAACTATGATGAGGTTTGGTATGGTCTATGAGCATTTACATTGACATGGAGCCAAATGATGGTATTATCAAGTTTACTGAAGGACTGTAGTAGTATTACATGACAAGACTCCTTCCTCACATGAAAACAACAACAGAAGGCCAACAGAGAATATATAGTAACTGCAAGTTATTGTGTTTCCCTTGGATTATTCCGCAGCAAAGGGGTTTGCACAGATTGGGCAGCATTCCTACTTGGGAAGCTGTGGATAGGAGAGTGCTCTCACTGAAAGGGGTTTTGCAAGGTGTGATGGCACCAACAGAAGACATACTGCAGCCCTAGTGCCCCTCTAGCCACAGATCTCTGCCATGACTCTATAGTTAATAACAGTGCCTTAAGGATGAGGCTGGCCATTAGAGAAGCTCTGCAAACATCCCTGTGTTGTGCGAAGTGCGCAGTCCACAAAAAGGATAATACTGAGTAGTTCAATAACTAGATTCTGCCTCCCCTTACTCGCTGCACATATAGTTTAGCTGATTTCTGTGGGACTACTTGCAAAACAGGAGCATATTCCATATGTCTGGTGGGCAGAGAAAAGCAACAGGTACCTATCTGGCCCTATATTATTACTGTAAAATTAAATAGATTCAAGCATAATCACAGTAGGACTGACAGTTTCATAACAAATATTACAAAAGTTCAATCATTTACTTTGTCTTGAAACAGTGGAAATGTTCATTACACCCCTCCCAGTTGGGGTCTGAAATTATTCTCACAGCTTGAGTTAGTATCTGGCCCAAGTTTGAATAGCTTTACTTTTTCGCTTTCTGTCACTCAGTTAACATTATCTAAAAGTGGAGTTTTTCTTGTGGCTATATCATGCATGGGAATAAAGTCAGCACAAAGTTACTAAGATATACAGGTAGGGAGATTAATCTTGGTCCAAATGACACTTATTTCAGTCACTCTAATTAGCAGCATGAAAATCACACCTAAAAAAGCTAAAAGGGATGTATAGAAATCAGGCAAAAATATCACATTGAGAGTTTGTATCTCTGTAGCTGGCTCGCCCTTTAGTTGCTCGAAGCCAAGGTTGCTGCAGATCGTCTCCCCAATGGCTAAAATATTAGATATATCATAGCAAATGGGATTTCTTTGCAGACTAGAGTAATGTAGGCCCCAAGATGTCTCGTTGAGACACTCCAAAAAAGGAACTGACTCACCCATCTTTAAGAAAATAGTCTACGCCCATTCTGATATATCATGTGGATTTCCTAAATATACTTAGTTGTCTTTTGATGCCAAATGGAAAGTTTGCACTGTATGATGTCATTTGTGCTCCAACACAAGTTTTCGTAACCTAATGTATAAGATTTTTTAAACCCATGTTTCAAGTTTCATCTGAGATACTAAGCACAGACAAAACAGCTTTCGCTCAGCGTTCTGAAAACAAGAGGAAGAACAGAAGAAATGGAGTGGAGGAAGCTCCTT
Organism: Carettochelys insculpta; assembly: GCF_033958435.1. Lineage (NCBI taxonomy): Eukaryota > Metazoa > Chordata > Testudines > Carettochelyidae > Carettochelys > Carettochelys insculpta. The sequence goes on from NC_134150.1 coordinate 23,129,893, forward strand.
TTTGTAAACTGATAAACCCAGGCACATCATTCCCTTACACTGGAACGTGATGCTAAATCGAGAAAAAAAAGGGGTAGGTTACATCAAACCTAAACATTCCCAATTAAATTCTGTGCTGTTTGTACCCCAGGCTGCCAGTCTGACACTGGTAGGGTTGCACAGAATCTAAGTTGGGGCACAAATTGGCCCTTCAGCTCTCAGCTTTCCCCAAGCTTTCCCAACAGCTTGTGGAGCATAATTTGGACTCGGTTATTTAAAGCTGCATGGAATAATACAGTGCAAAGACTGGTGTGAACAATAACTCTTGTACAATTTAGCACTTAGAGAAGAGCTACTAATCTTTTTTTGGAAACAAGGTCTTCAAAATTATTTAATGCTCCTATTTATGCATCAAAAACATTGTAAGCACAAAGCAGTCCCCTTCTTCCTCCCCCTCCACACAGGCAAACATGCATTTGTGAGCGTCTTTAGCTACAATACATCATATTCTGAGACTGCTTTAGAATGATCATGCAATACATTTGGCTTTTATGGAATTCTGTTTATTAATGCAAGTTTTATAACATAGATAAGTTGTATTTACTGTACTAATAGATATCACAAATAATTAGTTATTGCTACACTTTATACACAAATGACGGTTCAATACTGTAAATTTAACATACGATATTGTAATAAACAGCAAAAATGACGATATGATAAAAGTAAGGTTGCTTTGCTTAGCAGAGTCAGCTAAGCCAACTTTTTGTACATTGATGTCAGTTAATAAAACACTGATATTTTATGTACATCACTGAGCATTTTGCTATAATTATGTCACTGTACTTAAAGAAATAAAACTGTTAAAAAGAAATATATAATTAAATTAAAATGAAACATTTGCTTACCAAAGCACTGTCATGTCAATCCATCAGTTATCAAAGTTTAAAAATCTACTGTAGTATATCAGTATCACTATACTCCTTTAAAATATAGGTTTTATTTAAAAAATTATCAAAAATGGCATTCTGGGTTCCATATTTATAGCCTCTTAGGCTATGTCTACACAGCAATGTTATTTCAAAATAAGCTATTCCAGAAGAAATTTTCCAGAATAGCTTTTTTCAAAATAGCTCATCTGTACACAAAGGCTGCAGCTACACTGCATTTCACATTCAGAAGTGGAATGCAAATGAGCGAGCTCAAAAATGCAAATGAGGTGCAGATTTACATATCTTGTGCCTCATTTGCACGTTCTTGCATGATCTCATTTCTGGAAGAGCCTTTTCCAGAAGCAAAAACATCTGTGTAGATCAGGTTCCTTTGAAAACAACCCCTTATTTTCAAAATAACCTCTCTTCATATTTTGTTTCAGTAGTTAAGAGCACACACATGGCATGTGAGTGTCCCAAGTTCAAGTCCCCACGCTGCCTGATTCAGAACAGGTTCTTGAGCTGGAATCTCACACATTGCAGATGAACGAGGGTTGGAGTATTCTGAAGTGGGTTTTACTCACTTTCTCCCATTGAAGCCACTTTATATAAAAATTGAAATATTCACTATGGCAGAGGGAGAGAGAGAGAGGGAACAATTCTAATTGCCTGGTGGTTACTGAAGTCACCAGACAGAAGAGACACCTGGATTCCAATCCCTGCACCAATACATATACAAATGAATATTTAAATCATCTGCCCTTCTTAAAGCACCACAGTCCACCTGGGCAAGCTCGTTTACATACAGTAGACCCAAAGAGGACACTTGGGCATTGTTTATCTAAATATAAAAAGATTAGAAAGTTCTCCAGTTATTTTTGCATATAATGAGAGGCTAGAGGGTTTCATATTCATATCACCAAGAATATCTGAATGTATACAACTTCATTCAACCTTTTTATGAGTTAGCTGTGGAATAGCTGCCATCAGTATTAAAAGCACTCTCCACTAGATTGAAGACAAGCCCTGTGGCTTGCTTGAGAAATATTCCTTTAGATGAAATATAAAAACAATCCCTCTGTTTGTAACTTTACACATCGCTGCTTCCTTCACCCTTCACTTTTTTTAAAAAAATAGTATATGTTGTACAGAATCTTCTTCAAGCAACAGACTGCATTTGGTGAGAAGAGTAACAAGTAGTCACACATCACACAGAGAGACAGAAGGAAAACAGAAGTGATTCATGAAACAGTTATTTTACAGTCCTTAGATAATTTCAAGCTGTACCAAGAAAATGTGCCATGGAAAGAAGATGGTAAGAACTGGTGGGAAGATTGCCCAAAGAAAGCCCATAAAGCACCAGGAGATGCTACAAAATTATATGAGGCATTAGACCACCACCCAGCCTACATTAAAATAAACAAAACATATCAATTTTCCAGGGATTCTACTGTGCCCATTAGTTACACCTGGCCTTTGAAAGGGGTTAAAAGGATTGAAGTACAGACCAATACATCCATATGTAAGTATTTCATCTGGAAAAGGGGTGAAAAGCAAGGTGGCTCATATACAGAGAGGTGGCAAAATTTGCAGATAAAACAAAACTATCAGTACTAACATAGATAGGTCCAAAGCAGGTGGCAAAGAGTAACATAGGGACCTCGCAAACCTTTCTGTCATTCCCTTAACGTTATCTAAAAGTAGAGTTTTTCTTATGATTATAGTATGTAATGCAAAAAGTCAGCACAAACTTACCTAAGATATAAGGATAGGAAGAGGAACAAAATGGGCAATTAAATTTAGTGTTGATAAATGTAAAGTAATGCACATTGGAAAATAGAATCCCAAGTATACATATAAAATGATGGTCTAAATTAGATGTTACTACTCCAGAAAAAAATCATGGAATCATTGTGGATAGTACCCTGTGTGTTCCAGCAGTCAAAAAAGAAAAATGAGTATTGGAATCATTAAGAAAGGGAGGAAAAGAAGAAAAAAAAATATGTGTTCTGTTGTCTTCATTCCACCTGAGGAATCTGGAATTGGCCCCAGTCAGAAAATAGAATACAAGTCTAGATGGGCATTTGGTCTGACCTAGTATGGCCACTCTTTTCAGTTGCTGCTTGGCCAATGAAATGAGCTGGTTTGGTTTTGTTATATACAAAAATGGACCAACCTCTTAGACCCTGTTCATGAACACTTTGTATTGTTCTAAATATAAATAAATAAATAGCAGGCAGGGGCAAGATTCTGTAAACAATGTACTGGCTTCTAAAGACAGTTCCTATTCTATTAAGGAGCCGTGGAGTAGAGCAGAATGAGTTTAGGTTTCAAAATGCAAATCTGTAGTTTGAAAAGGCCCAGCTGCAGGGTTACCATATAAAAAAGAGGACACCCACAAGAGGGAGTGTAACTGTATCAGTATTTACCAACTCACATTGTATGAATGTGTTATAGTATATCTAGAACATTAATACAATGTGAGTTGGTAGATATTGATACAGATACACGCCTTCTCGGGGGCGTCCTCTTTTTTGAAAGCCCAGATATGGTAACCCTACCCAACTCTGTGTACTGCTCAGATCTGATATGGCCTGTGATGAACAGTGGCTGTCAAACAGGTTAAAACTTATAAAATACTTTGAAATCACAAAGCTTCATCTTGAATCTTTTCATGTAAAAGCAAATAGCTTAACTTCCTACTCATTTTCAGTGTGAATCCGAAAGTATTTAGTTCTATTAACTTTGGATAAGAATGATAAAAGGATATGTAAAACTGCAAACTCAAACTACTGGGGCCACGTCCAATTGCTAAGCAACAAGATAAACATTCATGCCAAAAGCCCAACTGACTGACTGATATAAGAGCATTCCAAGAGGTCACAGTCTCTCACTCTCTGCCAATGAGACTATAGCAAGATGACTAAGAAAAGAGTGCAGATTAACAGCAGTATCAGTGACATCAGGTATATGCATGATGTTTTCATTTTTGTGTTCTGAAAGTGGTTAGGAGGATCCTTTATAATAAGTAACTCCAATATATTAAGTGCCTTTTGTGCAAACATCCAAGGTCAAGACAACTGGGAAAGCATAACATCAAGTAACACATTTTGAAGGGATGGCTCTGGAGCAGCTGGTTAGCTTCCATGATGAATGAGAATTACAGCAGTTTTCAAGAGACCAACAGAAGGCTAGCAGGGTCCTAATCAGCTATAACATCAGTAGTAAAGATCTAAGAAGACCGGAGCATTTCCAAAACTACAAACTTCTCTGGGCTTTAGTTTTAATAATTACAGCAGTGACAGCTGTACTGTGTGGGTACATGACTGGAATTGGTTGGAGTTTTTGACATATGGTGTTATTGGAAGGAATTCTGTCTGGCATGAAGAAAACATAAAACTAACCCGCAACAACTGGGGCTGCAGTGCATGTCATCATGTCTCAAATTAAAGCAGCAAAGATAGCACCTTTGACAGATTAACATTCACCAAATGACAAAATATCACTTGAGTAATGTCACGGCCACACCTCAAAAAGCTCTGCTGCAGGGAGGAGTGGAGAAACATAGGTTAACTATAGAAAGCACACTGGTGTGTTTGAGTCCTCTTTCATGTGAATGCATTCCAATTAAAATGTTAACTTTCTAGCTGCTCGAGTACCTCCTCCAGTATTCATTTCTTGATGATTCCATAGGAAACGGTAGCAGCCTAAGGGTTAAATGTAACTCCTGGGTGTGCTGAACTGTTGCTAAGGTGGGGTCTACTGTCTGGGAGTTGCAGACTTTTCTGAAAGTCCATTCTTGACCCCTTACATTTAGTTTTAATTAAAAGTAGTCAACCCACGACACTGGGCCAAGTTCTCCATGGACCATAGTGGACACAATGCGGTCAAATGCACTTGAGAAGTGCCCCTTACCTTAGTGGGAGTTTGTCCCATTGCTCTGTGATAAAACATACTTGGGAAAAATACCATTGGGTTGTGCTATGCAGAAACTAAATTATTTTAATTTTATTTTTTCAACATCTAAATATGCCATTACTGTCACTTCTCTCATGCGAAATTCTGGGACACATGCTAACCCAATAATCACTCACTGTGTAAAAACAGAAAAGCAGTGAAGTAGCACTTTAAAGACTAACAAAATAATTTATTAGGTGAACTTCGTGGGACAGATCCACTTCTTCAGACCATAGCCATACCAAAACAGACTCAATATTTAAGGCACAGAGAACCACAAATAGTAATCAAGGTTGACAAATCAGAAAAAAAAATAATCAAGGTGAGCAAATCAGACAGTAGAGGGGCGGCGGGGGGAGTCAAGAATTAGATTAAGCCACGTATGCAAAAGAGCCCCTATAAGGACCCACAAAATTTGCATCCTGATTCAACCCACATGTTAATGTATCGAATATGAATATACGAGAGAGTTCAGCAGCCTTTCTTTCCAAAGTAGTGTGAAAATTCCTCTTCAGTAAGACGCAGACTCTTAAGTCATTAACAGAGTATCATACCATCGCTGGACCTAACCAGGTTAGTCACAGAATCATGGGCACATTCTCTTGTTCCTCAACTAACATCATATATGCCATCATGTGCCAACAATGCCCAGATGCTTTGGACAGACTTCAAACTCTCTTAGACAAAGAGTTAATGGGCACAAAACAGACATAAAAACACTCCTGATGCACAAACCAGTCAGCTGACATTTTAATGGAGTGGGCCATTCTGTTAATGACTTACGAGTTTTGATAGTATATAGACTAGCATGGCTTTCTCTCTGTTACTTTGTAAATGGCAGGTCACATTTGCAAACCAAACTACTGTATGTATTTAACAATGTGAAGGGTTTCTTTTGCTCCCCAGTACAAAAAATGTGAGTTATGGATTTGATTTTTTTGGGGGGTGGGGGGGATTTGTTTGTTTCTTTTATTTATACCTGCAAACCTGTGCTAACAGGTGTGGTTCTACGTGCTCCGGTAGACATGGCTTGCAAAACATGAGTGATTTTAGATACAGTAAAAACTTGATTTAATGGACTAATGGGGAGAAGAGGTGTCTGTTAATGCCGGATGTCCGTTAACTCCAAATCTGTAGCATATCAGCGCGTGTCACCTGCCTGCATATGTGCCCCACTCTTGGTGGGAGAAGAGCGTGGCAGCTCCAAGTGCTCCCCACCAGCCCTGGCAGCCCCAGCTACTGCCGCAGCTGCTCCAGCCCCGGTGGCAGCTCTGGTGAGTTGCCGGTATTGATTTGAGGAGGGGGTGGGGAGTGGAAGAGTGCGACCATTTGTTCCAAAGCCCATCACATCTGGGATCAGTAAATCAAGTGTTTACTGTATGTACCTGACTGGCAGCAGCAAATCACATTTGCTTTCCAGCTAGCTTCATATTTACACATCAAGTGACAGTGACACAGTAAGTAGATACCATTGATACCAATGATAATGGGAAGCAATAATATCCTTAACACTGTCAGCACACTACTGTGTGTACTGACTGAAGTCTTCTTGTCAGCTAAGATTCACCTGTGCTCAGTTCATATGAATACCTTCTACTTCTTTACTCAAACTATTGTAGAGCTTCCTCCTCTACCACCATACTCTGGTCTCCCAGAACAGTCCTCTTTCAATTTCTGTTTACACCTCCAGAATGCTTTCTAATGTTCTTTATGTTTGAGAGGGAGTGGGTGGGGGCAGGGAGAAAAACCTTTAATATGGTAACATGACAGCCATCTCATACAAAGCAGCCTACGAGGGGGACGATGGGCCCCAATACTATAAAACTAACACAGAGTCAGCTAGGAGAGCACAAGATAGATCAGTAATGCCTCTAAATATTTTCCTTAACACTGAACAACAAGGAAGTTTGGTTTCCAGTACATTTAGAACTCTATCTTAATGGGGGTGCCCAAATGTGTTAAAAAATACCATATGGGATTTAGTGCTTTTGATTAATGTGAGACAATTGACTGTTCCAGAAGAAAGGCATTTCTAACAGGAGAAGGCTGCTATTATTTATATGAGCTGAGATCATCCTGTTTTACTGATTCATTTAGACTGATGCCAGCTACAACAGAAAGCAAGCACATCTTTACAAAGAAATTATTAAATTACTGGAGACTTTGATCTAACATCACCCAACTTTTCATGTACAAAGTCCACAACAGAAACTTTAGTCACTGAAATGTACACCGTGTAGCATATTTGCCAATGAGGGAAGCAAGAGATGCACTTATTTGATAAAAATATTTGGAATCTGGAGTTCAGTTTGATAGTGATAACTAATGTGCCACTTAATACAATAATTCAAATGAATATCTCATTTTCCAGTGCAAACTGAATCTCAGCAATGAGATGAGAACAAAACACCCCTGTCCCCATGATTTCTACCCTTGTCAACGCGTGTTCACATTCAGGCCTGATTTTTAAAAATGTGCACAAAACTACGTGTCCCACTTTGCAGATATAGTCATGATTTCGATTTGCATGTGCAGTCACAGAAGTTATTCTTGCAGATCTGACATACAAGTTGGAAAACTATCCCTTTAAGCCTTTTAGGATAGCATAGTACAACTGTGTACTCCCTTATGTCACTGCATGTGATGATCAGACTTGAAATATAAAATAGTACCCAATGAGGAAAATGCAGTTACCTCCTCCACTGAGTAAACAATGTGGACTGAATACACCAATCATCTAAGTCTCTAGCTGGCCAGTTAAAATGGGGTTAAAGAAAGTAGTGTCCTAAAGTTATTATGAAGCAAGAATGAGGCCTTGTCTATACTCTAAGCGGAAGATTGACCTGATCAGGGTTGATCTCCCGGAGTTCCATTTTGTTTGTCAGGTGAAGGCACAGCAAAATCCATCTCTCGAGCTCAGCAGTCGACCCCTGTACTTCACACAATGGCATGGAGTAAGGGAGGTCAGTGCAAGAGATTAGAGGTTAGGTCTTCATTAGGGAAATAAGTCATTTCTGATACATTGATTCTAACTACACAAATGCTGTAGCTAGAACTGCTATCTGAAATAGACTTACTTCCCTAGTATAGACTTAGCCTAAGTCACTAACAGCATCAGACCTGTAATAATAGCCAAAACCTGACAGGCCACGTTTGCAAGGGGAAGATGGCCTTAAAATAGAATATGCTGCTGTATAATGTGATGAAGAAATGTGAACTATAAAGTGTCAAATGGAGGAACATGCAATCAGGTCACTGACTCTAAACTGAAGAATTAAAGAAGGCAATAGCCTTGAGGAACACAGGCACTTCTGATCTTTCTCACAGCATGGGCTGCCTGTATTCTCCTTGTAAAACTGTAAATAATCAGAATCAATGGGAGTCTCAAGAAGTCTCACGAATGTGAAAAAATATATTTCCCAAGTACAAATGCCAAAAAAGCCAGAACATCCTCATGTTGTACAACTAGTATTGTGTTTATTAGAAATGGGAATAAAAACAGAGTCTGTGCCAAGTTCTGTGTTGTACTGATGTCAGGGGGCTTGCAGAATGTACTGGGTGCATTATTTGTTCCATAATGTTTTCTGATTAAGAGAGAACATCTTAACTACAGCTTCTCCACTCAAAGGAAACCTTCCAACAAGCCTCTCCAGTTCAAGCACAAGGAAAAGTCACTCAGGGACTCAGAACCAATACCATGACAGGCATCACAGTCAAGTCAACTTGAGGCTCAAAAATGTGTCATAAAAACCTAGCACAAGATTCACATCATCAAGATGTGAGTTCTGGTCAATAGAGCAGGATGGCAAGAGTTTTTCCTGTCCCTTCTACTACAGTCTGAAGGGGGATACCACTTTCATCTTTTCTCTGCTCAGTCCAAATTCATCACCAGAAATGGCATGGGTTGGGAGGAGGGCTGTTACTGTGACAACAACTGGACCCCAAAGATCCTGCTGAAGGCCATGGAAAGTCATGGACAAGAGGAGTTGAGTGCCTGATATTAGAGGAGCCGGGTAATGGTCTTGGCTTACCATTCCTAAAACACCAAAGTTAAGAGGATGTTGTGCCCCCCCTCCCCCACCCTCCTTCCCAACCTCGATCTATAGGTGAAAAAAGGAGTGATAAGGTTCCAAGAAAGAGTTTCTGGCAGGAATGTATATAATTTGCTACTTATACATCTGAATATGACCTCAGTATTAGCCCCCTTACTCTGACCCTCTAATTAAATACCATTTCTGCACATCTCATATAGTGGACTGGTCTGAAACACTATACATTACCACTAAATTCAACACTATCTTTGAGATTTTTGTTATCTACACCAGCTAAAGCCTGGAGGATCAGAGATGATACAACTGTCAATCTCATGGAGAAAAAGCTCTGCTCATGTTGCTCATGAGTGATTGAGCAGCATTAGAAACATCCTTATTGACAGAGGTTGACAGCTTCCTTTATTGTCTAGGGTTAGAACTGCATCAGATACCATACATGGAACTAAAAACATTGTTTGTAAACAGTCCACCAGTTCTTACACCTTACACTGAGCATAAGTGTAATGGAATGAAGAGGTAAAATGGAAACGAGGATGAGTGAAACATTACCTCGCTTCTGCACTGCTGAGATTCCCTAATGCTAGTTAGACCACACTACTCTAAACCTTGTAGCACCTTAGAGGCTAACACTTTTATTTATTCAGCAATGAGTTTTTGTGGGATGAAGAGAGTCTTACCCACAAAAGTTCAATACCTAATAAACAAAATTGTTAGCCTTTAAGGTGCTACGGGACTGCTTGGGTTTTTTGTGAAGCTACAGACTAACACAGCTACCCCATGAGACTATTCTAGACCTGACTGGAATGGGGAACAGAATACATCACAGGACACCAGCTTTTTAAATAGCATATACCCAATAACAATCTTACATGCACTGTACATAATATTTTCAAAGCGAAGAGTCCTAAAACACTTTACAACAATAAAGCTTCACACCACTAGCCAGTGAAATATAGCTACCTTTGTACATTTAACAATATAGAGCAAAATCACATGGCTCTTTAGAACAAGAGGTGAAACAAACCTTCGCCAGCTAGAACTAGAGGAGGAATTTAGGCTGGCAGAATGTAATTATCTTAACTCTTATGAAGTATGCCATGAAATATGTAATGACCACATTTGTTCAGGACCTCTGTTTTACACCTCATCTGAAAGACGATGCCTCCAGCAGCATACCTAATGAGGAGGAATTGAACCAGATCATTCAGCATTGATCAGAGGAAAGAGTGCCACCTATTGAATCACAAGGATGGCTTTTTGTATCATTTGCATATACCTTAAACCACAACACATCCAGATATTTACCTGCTTGACTGGTGAAATCTAACATGGTTCAAAGCCCAACATGTTACAGCCACATGATCTACTACTATTTATAAGGACTGGGGTGTCAAACCACCTGGCACTTCACTACTTGCAATTACAATTCAGAGTGATTCCTGCTAGCCATAGGAGAGGGTGGCATACTCATCTGTCTTATTTATTTCTAAAACATGCTGATCCAGACCTTTGCAATAAGTAGTAAAGAGCTGAATTAAATGTTTTAAACCCTTTTTAAAAAGTTGGATTTCTTTAGAGTGAACATTTAAAAACGACCAGTATTAATACATGGTCTTAGTTGTCTTGTCATATTCTGTATACTGACTTTCATAATTATGTTCCCACTGTGTTTTAGAGGTTGTTATAAATGCCAACACAGAAGAATAGTGGGTGCTTTACCTCTAACTAGTGGCAGCATTTACTAGCCTGAAGATCTCTTATTAGATCCATCTAATAAACTGGGTTGTCAGTAGATAATACTAAATTCCATGTGACACACTTGAAAACTAAGTGCCATGCTCAGAGTATATTTTCATTTCAGTGCACAAGAATTTATATCTAGCACTTCTATTATCTTTAATGGGAGCTCCATGTCTAAATCACAGAGCACCAAGAAAGGAACAAGCCCCCAGATGAAGACAGCTAAGAAGTGGACAAGCCCCTGGAAGAAACAGCATCCTAAACCGTCTTTTGAGGGGATTTTCTGGGAGGTTTTCTTTGCGAATACAGGAAAGGGTCTGGGAGCTTTGAAAGGTCTGTCAAATGCAAAGGGGTAGAATATGATTTTTTTTTTCTTTTAAGCATGCCTTTGAGGTCAGTAAATACACACTGTAGTATTAAGGTTTTTCAAAGGTGATTGTATAGCAAATTTGATCGATTAATGATCCATGAGATTTTTGCATGTTATTTCTCTATTTTCAACATAATTAGAGAGCAAAGGGTGTTTAAAACTTTAATGAATTGAACTATATGAGTAAAGAGTGTTAATCATTTTAATTGCCCAGTAGCCTGAAATTAGATTTAACAGTCTGATAATGTATCTTTAAAGGAATACAACCCTGCCCTATAAAAAAATCCCTTCCAAACCAATTCTAATAATTTCTATTTATCTTCTATGACATTAACTGTTACGCCAGTCTGCCGACAGACAGCCTTACGCTTACATTTAGTTTAAATGTGGTGCAGTATAGTTTTTCATTATCATTAACGTGCTCCTGGTGGGCAGAGTGCAATGCAGTGGCACTGGTCACACTTCATTGCTTTATCTCATATGACAAAGAGAGATGATGTGCTTCAGTCCAGGCCAGAAGATGAAAGCAAAAGGTGGCCATGGAAAACTCCCCCTGCTGCCTAGGAACAGCATAAGGGCTGCATCGTCTGACTTGCTAACAGCACGAAGGGGCAGACAAATAGATTTTCCTCTATATTTATAACCAGCATCATTCTTCCTTTCAGGCCTTTCAGTGCAGGTAGCTGTTTTATATGAAATGAACAATCTTTATAGACGTACCAGAGCCATAACAAGGCTGATTTTCAGCGAGCCTGAGGTATATAACTCTTACGGAATTGTCAGGCTTCTTGCTCAACAAATCAAGCCTAACTTATGATGTTTGCAGTGTAATTTTTATTCCTGTTTGACTAGCCAACTACCCGGTGGTAATAGGATGTTAGAAAAGGGCAGTAGCAATGTTTGTACATGCCATGATTGATAGGCAAACTCTACATTTTTCATTTATATCTCCTGATTCCAAATCAGTTAAGTTTAGGAAAAATGAAACAAAATGGCAAGAAAAATGCTTGCAGATTGCAGCCCAGCACTCTTCTAGATCTGAGTTCAGCCCACATCTGCTAGGATTGTCTGGAAACATTAAGATATCTAAATGAAAATCAATACTATATGTGCCAGCATTTACTACCAAGAACAAGTATCAAGAGACCTCAGCTAATCAGGCTTTCAGCTTGTACTTGAGCCATAGTCTGAACCCCAGGGGTGTCCTAATTGGCACAGGCTAATCGTAGAAGAGTTAAATTTATAACCAGGAAAGACATCTTGTTTTTCTTACCAGTCATCATTTTGAAGCTGAAAGTCTCACCTGCCTGGTAGCAGATGTATGGCGATAGCCACTGGTTATGCAAGAACTGCTTCTCACCTGTCACAGGTAAAGGAAAGACTAATTTAATGTCTCCCATAAAAACAGTCAGGCACATTTAAGCTTTTGGTGGCTAAATACTGCTATCAAACCTTTCACACGGACTGCATATTTTCTCATCTTAAAAGCTCTCTATTTAACCCTTACGTATTAGAACATGAAAGGATTATGTTTTAGAGCTAAAAGCCCCTACAAACACTTTGATCACCCAAATGAAATTGAGTGTGTGGAGAAAATACCTTTCCAAGTCAAACATTGTTAATTGTATTAACATTTTGCTATCTTTTTTCTCCAGCATACACAGAGTGATCATTATTTTGGAACGTTTGTAGAAACTAACACATTGTTGCTGAATTTACCTACAGAAGGTACAACAAAGTAGCTGTTGTTAATACTACACTGAGCTGAAAAAATTCACACCATCTTCTGCTACATACTGATAAAAAGCCATAACGAAGCAAGGGACTGGGATTCCTAATATTTGCATTTTGGATGCCAACTGTGAGCATATTTTACATTATTTTCAAGAAATTAAACAAAAATATGCAAAATATTTATAAGATCTGTCTTCTGTTTTGGGCTTTATCAACTTAATAGTTTTTCATAGATGTTAAAAATAAAAAGCAAGAAAAGTAATGATTAATACTTGGAAATTCAAAACCTAAAGATTTGCAAGTTTTCTTCAAAAGTACACACGAGATGCACATCTACAAGAAGTTTAACTACATTATGTAGCTTCTTTGTGTCGTGATTTTAGATGCATTTTTAATGCATACTTCTTAAAACAAAACAATAGTTGTCAAATATTGTATTCTAGTCTCACCATTGTTAATAGTTTCCTAGACAGTGCTATTGTGGCATGTGGTGATCAATGAAAGTTATTTTTCACGCTTGCCATGATGTTTCCCTTGGATTCTCATCTCTCACTAGTGCATGCTGTGAAATTATGTCAGTTCTTTTACCTCCAAAGCACTCTCCCATCCTCCACGATGTAAACCACAGTGTTATCTTTCTGAATCAGTCTTCATTTCTTCGTCAGTGCTTCAACTCCCACTTCTTATGGACGGAGAAGGTTAGCTTCATCTTCTTCTCCATTCCCCACGTCTGATTCCTCTTACTGTGCTTGTGTGAGTGCACAGTACAAGGAACAACATAATACACCAACATGAAGGTGGTACTGAATTTCAGAAAAATCTACACCTAATCTACCAGAGAAGGAAGTCATATAGGGCCTTACCTGAAACTGCTTAATTCCCAAGTAGGTTTCTAGTTTGGGTTTACGTGTTAAGGCCAGGTAACCAATGTAAATTTAAAGAGGTCAGCTGAAATTGAAGATAGCTACAAGCAGGTGCAGGCTTAGTAAAAGGGGCACAAATGGGACAGTTGTTTCAGGTCCTGGTGCATCAAAGGGGCCTAACTCTCTGTCTGCCACCATTGTCACAGTACCTGTCATGGTGGCCAGAGCCCTAAGCCTGTAAATCACAGCTGGAGCACAGCACAGCATGCGCCGAGCAATGCTCAGGGCAGTGCTGAGGGCTGCCTTTGGCCCCATCCCTTCTGCCCTTGAGCCCACCCTTTCTGGGAGCATGGTTCCACACTCCCCCTGCCCCCGCACCCACACACACACCTTTCCCAGGGGCCCACGGAGGCTGTTGGCTCCCCTTAGCAGATGACATTCCCATCCTGATCCAAATGATGCGTACACAATATAGGATCCAAACTTAGGGTCCTCCTGCTTGGGTTTGGTATTCTTGGTGACTTTAACAACAATCAACAAACACAGCCCAAGCTCTTTTCACAAGTTTAGCAGTTCTTAGCTTTTTTCCTGCAAAACACTTTTTAACCAAGCTCTGAATTCCCTCTCACACAGACACGCTCCAGGTCCCCTGATTCCCAGATGAAACTTATCAGAATAATATTCCATGAGACAAAGGAGGATGATTTTAGCTCCAGGAGCCTATCACTGGGAATACCGCACCTCCAAATCAACAGAAGTGAAAACCTGCCCCCCAAACGAGTCAATAACAGAACTCTCATTGATTTCTCTGAAGCCAGGATGTCACCCCTCAGGGTTCAAATGTACAGAATGTTAAAGCCTTGCAGCCTCTTCATTCTGCTAACCTGACAGAAAATTTCTGGTCCTGCAGAGTGAATGTCACTGAAAACTGAATGCCCATAAAATAGATATGCCTCTTTGCCAGGACAGATGGATTTTCAAGGCTGCAGGACTGTAGTGACCTAGGGAGCGAGATAGCCTTTCAGGTCACCAAATGAATGTTTTAGAAAAAGGTAGATCAGGAAAATGGAACTATATGGAAAGTTCTGGCAAATTCATAAGAAATTTTTCCATGAAATTTTCAAACTCTCCGGAAAATTCAAAATAAAAATCTCAATTTATAACTAGCTTTGTAAGATTATTTATGACAACTACAAATAAGAGAATATCTGAAATGTGAGAATTAAGTAGCCCATAAAGAATTTCATCAGGCAAGCAGTATTGTCTCTGTACCTGATTTAATTATGGATGCAGTGTGAGTCTTCATAATTCATAATTCTTCTTCATAATTCAAAGTCAATATGGGATAAAGCTTGAGTGGGTAAAGAATTTTCCAAAGAAACATTTTTCAGAAAATGTCAGTTTATTGAAACCAAAATATTTCCCAGAAGTATCAGCATTTTCACCAAACTTACACCTCACAGGTTACTGGAGGAGCCAGAGCTTCCACAGTCTACAGGATAAGGACAGACTGCAACTGGGTTGCAACTGTCATGCAGATTGCCTCAGAAGTGGGGGCTTTCAGCTCCCTTCCACTGAGGATCTAAGCTCTCAGATCCACAGCAGAGAGAATGAAAGTCCTAAAAACTGGGGGTCGAGACAAGGCACTCAGGGTTTTGAGGCTCTCTGTTGCAAAGGCAGGAATCTGGCAACCCTGTGATCCTCAGCTAGAGCCTCTGCTCTCAGGACTCCTAGGATCACTGTTCTGCACAGGAGAACTCCCTGATTCCAGGGGACTTTCCAGGCTGCCCCTCCACACACACGCCTCTGAAGCAGCCTAGAGGAGCCCCCTAAAGTTGGTGGCAGGACACATGTCCTCCAGAGTTGAGGCAGCTGACTTGTCTGTTTCATTTCAGAATCTTCTAATGGAAACATTTCTATTTTTTTCCAAAATAGAATACGTTTGGAATTTCTTTTCTGTGAGAAAATTGGACAGTTCTAGTTTTAATTCCAGTATGTATTGAAAACTTATCCAAAATGTTGGAATCCATTTAAACTTAGGAGCCCCATGCTCTCCAGAGCAGCTGACTTTCAGATAATCTCCCCCTGTGCAGTACCAACATTTCCCCAAATTCCACTGAATTTGGACATCTGTGTTTTGATATGAAGGCAGGGAAAATTCTTTCATTGCCTTGCCTGTGAAGTGTACCTAACAAAGACAAATAAGTTGAACCTAACTGGGTAGATTTTGTTCAGACCTCAGGTTTGTGGACCACAGAGACTTCTTGCCTTCTGGATTATGCAAAAGAAGAAGAGGTGTATGCATAAGATGTTCTAAAGGAAATGATTACTGTTCCAAGTCTGATGTCAGTAGAGGATACAATTAAATCAGTTTCAGGAAAATTAACAGCTTAGACACTCAAGTTACTAGTGCTGAGAGGTGGCTGAGTCATCGGGAGATTGAGATCAAGAGTGCAGAAACACCAGAAGGAGAAACATCCAAACTCGCAAAAATATCTTATTAAAATATAATTGTGTAACGGAAAACGTTTGGAAACAGTGTGAAACTGAGAGTTCAGGGTATTTGTTTTTTTATGTTGCCCAAATAACTCTTGATTCTTCCAAGATAAGGAAGAATTTCCATCTAACCTTCTCCCACACTCCTCCCAAAAAGCCCCCTACTGTAGGGAGAGCTACTTCTGTTTAAAGGAACTACAGAATTCCCACGTGTAAGTAGGAAATAAAGAAAACAGGACTAACAGCATTATTGTCTAGCATCCAGAACCATGGAAGTAACTCCCTACAGATCCTGGTGGCTTTACCTAGAAAGATTCTTTCTAATCCTGATTCATCCCTGACTTGAGTCTCATTACAAAAGCGAGGAATAAACATTAATTTTCACCCAGCACGAATCTATACTTTTTCCCAGCAAAGACTGAAGTCATCCACAGCTTTAAAAAAATGTTTCTGGAGGTGTCACTTTCAGAAAAAAAAAATTCTAGCAGCAAAAACATACGGCTCCTGGAAAAAGAAAGGCAGAATTGGATTAACCACCTGTACTGTACCATTATTATGGCAACCACTGTAAATATCAGAGGGGTAGCCATGTTTGTCTGTATCCACAAAAACAACAAGAAGTCCTGCAGCACCTTATGGACTAACAGAATTTTTGGAGCATAAGCTTCCATAAGCAAAGACCCACTTCATCAAAGCAATGCATCTGATGCAAAGACCCTTTGCCCAAGAAAGCTTATGCTCCAAAAATTGTTAGTTTACAAAGTGCCATAGGACTTCTCATTGTTTTTACTGTAAGTATTGTAACTACTGGATTAATTAGGATAAATCCATGACTACATCTTCCAACTCCTGGGTCACATGATAACAGCAACCATGTCACTACATTGTGCCTAGAACAGTGGTTTTCAACCAGTGTGCCGCAACACACTGGTGTGCCGTGAGAACTGCCCAAGAGTGCCAGGAAATTTTGTCAATTTCCCCTCACACCTGCTCTGTGCAGAGCCATCGCAGGGGGCATTGTGGGCATGTAGACTGACTACCCAGCACCAGCTGGGGCTCAGACAGCAAGGCTGCCTTTTCATCTTCTCAGACCCTCAGAGAGGGGAAAGGCTGACCCCACAGGAACCCGTTCATGCTGGGAGGCAGCTGAAATGCTGCTTCCTTCAGCAAATGGGCTGGCTGAGAGCCCACACCCCAATCCTGCTGTGGCAATGGGGGCAAGGAGGGTAGGAGCTGGGTCACGGTTAAAATGCTCATGCCTCCTCCGCCCTATCACCCTCCCCCACAAGTAAAACTGGGGAGTGTTATGGAATAGTTTGTCTCACTGACACGTGTCATGTTACTGAAAAAGTTGGGAACCACTGGCCTAGAACAAGGAGGAGAAGGGTTTGCAGAACAAAAGATCCCTGTGTGGATACACAGGGGCTCTGACAAACATCTGAGATGGGGTTGGATGTCTGTTGATGATCTTCTTGTAGTTAGCAGTTTGGGGCTCCAGGAAATGCCAAGGTATATTTAGGTCAGTGGGGGAGGGGAGCAAAACTAGCTGCTGTTATTCTTCAAGTAGACAGAGAGGAAGAGAGGGTCGGTCTGACTCTGCTGCAGTCAGGTTCGCCAAGGCCTCCTTTCACTGCTGCTTCAACTGGGATGGTCTGAGGTCCAAGAAGGGAAGCCTCAGCCCCAGTCATCCCAGGATGTAGTCATGGAGACCTCCTGCCATCCCAGTGGATAGGTATGAGTAGGGGAATCCAGTTTACTACCACCACAACCCCAAGGCACAGACATGTATTAGCAAGGGCCCTTTGCTTTTGAGACAAGTATATGCGTAGTTGTGCGTGCACACATTTGTGCAAATTTGCCAGATTGCCAGCTCTCAGAAGAGTGTTGATTTAACTTTAACTTGCATTCTGCAACACTTCAGAACATTTTCTCGGTTGTTGACCTCAACATTTATTCTCTCTATTGGCTAACTCCCCTTCCCACCAGCATATTTCTCCCCTGCAGTACAAACTTTAGTTGTAAATCTCAGCTGTAGTGCTTTCACTAGCAACGTGTGCCAATAGTACATGTAAGAAGCTAATTCTCTTATTTTTAAATGCTGTGAGACAAAGATATAAAGCATATGCCCAATATACTGTCTTTTCTTGGTAATTTCACAGTAGGCTCCTGTGTGTGTTAAATAAAAGTTGGCAATGTTATTAATGCAGATGATGTGTAGATGACAATTTGATTTTTGCTTTGACTTTCCTTTTATATATGCCTAAAGTGCAATAAAAACCACTTTAAAAATAAGTATGTCATTTGAATGAACAGTGCTGAAGTGCTTTAGACATGGGCAACCAAACTGAGAAGTGCAAAGATTACAAGCAAGGGTCAAAATTGAATATATCATTTAGATGACGGCAGTTCAAAATTTTGTAGTCTTTTTGCTACTATGTTAGCTTTAGCATCTCTGGTTGCAGAGCAAATAAAACAGCACTGCAGCATGAATGCAGCACTGCAGCGATTCTCTGCAACCAGAAAGGTCAGGAACTTTTATATAAATGGCTATTTGGCTCTGTTGGAAAAGAGCAATATTTGAAAAATCCAATTCTGTGCTTATGTGTTTGTTACACAGGCTTACATCTGTTGTGCCTACTCTGTTTTTCAATGTGTTGCAGGGCTGTGCACCTACTGGTCAGTTTCGGTCTCTATATCACGATAATCAGATAAATATAAACTGCTGGATTTTCCTACATGATCCAGTCCCTTAGTGTCACATAGACAGTGAAAAGGAGCCAGAAACTGGACATAAATAGCCACAGACTATTCCTCTGCTAAAGGCCCTCTTTGTGCTCCAAGCACCACCGCTTCCACAGCACCCTCTTAGCTGTGGATTTCTCATAGCTAAAGAGAGAGCATAGCAGAACTCCACTACATCATGCCTCCAACCAACACAGGTTCAACTGAAGGACTGGTGGTAGCCCTCAGACCCGCTGGTTAATCATTCTAAGTGGCAGCAAGGGTTGGGGATGAACACAAGAAGCCAGGAGCTAGAACTAGCTCACTAACACTCCCTGCTCATTCCTATGTCAGGAATTTGCCTTTGTATCATACCATCACAGTGAGTCCTGCTACTCACAGCAAGTCTACACTACAATGCTGCACTGGGGCAGCTGCGCCGTGGTAGCAAGTCTGGTGAAGATGCACTATACTGAAGGGAGAGCATGTTCCCATCAGTTTAAGTACTGCACTTCTGCAAGAGGCTGAAGCAGTGTCAGCAGGAGATACTCTCTCGCCAGCATAGCGCCCAGGTGGACAGCACTTAGCGTCATTCTTGGACGTGTCTTTTCTAACACTTTTACATCTTCTTAAGTGGTAATGTAGACCAGAGGTTCCCAACCTTTTCAGTAACACGGCACACCTAAATGAGACAAAATTCCACAGCAGGCCCACTTTTCTCAGCTGAATCAACTGCTCATAAACATCACATTTACTAAGGTTACAGTCTTACTGGAGAAGTTTGCAACACAGTAGTGTGTACAACAAGCTAAACAAGGATCAAATGCACCAATGTTTCAAATCCACTACAGACTACACCATCTCAGACAGTGAGCACAGGCACATTTTCAAAATCTGCTCCACGCCATGCTAGGGATGTTGAGTCAACAAGTAACCACTGAAATCAGGCTCCCCTCCCCGCCAGCCCGTTGGAGCCAGGATGTGGCATTTAACCTGTGTTTCAGCTCTAACAGGCTCCCACTCTTCCTCCCCCTTGCCACAGCATTTGAGTGGGGGAAATCAATGAAATTTCATGGCACACTTCCCAAGGCATACCAGTGCGCTATGGCACTCTGGGGGAAAACCACTGATGTAAACCAAAGATAGCTTAGCAGCAGGGCTGAGTCTTGAAGGAAGCCAGTTCTAGGCTCCCCAAAAGGCGTGGGGCTGGGACTAGTTTCACCCAGCAGGCCCTTCAGTTCCACGTCGACTCTGGGGGCAGCAACCTCCCTCTTATGCCCCTTACCTCAGCATCCTGCTTAGAGGAATATTTTGGATGACATGCAATAGGTTAAAAAATGCAAAATCTTTATCAGCCACAAATTCTATTCTTAACATAAAGGAGCAAATCGTCTGGCACTTTTCAACTGTCCATCTCCTGCTTCACCTGCCTTTTCCTGACCATGCAATTCAGACCAATGTTTTTACATGTCATTCACAATTGCTTGTACTTCATTATTATTATAGCATTTATTAATGCTGAAGTACAATACTTGGACATTTGTACCATTCAGTTTTTCCTGCATTTAACGATGCTGATGCCTATTTCTTTTCATTTAAACAGGCAAAATCTTGGTGTTGCTCACTTGTCATTATCTTTGTGTAGGCCCCCTCTGTCTATAGGAACTTCTGACATTTACTGGGACAATATTTCGTGATCCAACCTAGCTCTAGAGACCACAAATCCCATGATGCCTTAGGAAAAGGAAGGAAATGGTTGCTTTTCTTCCAGGCAGAATGATGGTGGTCTCCATGCTTTGGAAAGGTAGGGTCTGCTGCTAAGGGCATGCTGTGGCACCTGATTAAACAGACCACTTCAGGGCAGGTGTTGAGACTTTTCCCAGTCCAGGAACTGCTAATGGAAGCTGGAGCCTGCTGCTGAAGGCTGGCTGGGATGGTGGGGGAGAAACCCTGCAGAGAAGTAGATGTAATTATCTGTGCCTGTTAAAGTGCTGCAGGAGCCAGCACCAGGGTTAGAAGGGCTGTTCAGCCCGGACTGACACACACGACCCACACCAAGCTGTCTCCAGTCCAGCTGAAAGCCTGAAAGTGCGCCAGTATCTGCAACTCTGATACCTGAAGAGTGTACACTCGGGTGGGGTAACTGCTGGCGGTGGAAATGCCAGAAAATTAGGTTTCATTTTTTTCTGTGCACTTAGTTAATTGACTTTCTTCAAGTTTAATTGGTAACCCTGTTGCCTTAAGTTGTTAAGTAAAGATGTGTGTTAATTCTAATTTGAACCATTGGGTACATATTACTTATAATTGTTATTTGGGAGATTATTATTGGAATAAGTATTTCTGGAGGTTCTCAAGGCACACCACTGTGTACAGGAGCCAGCCAGGTGGAGGCACTGCTATTTTACATACCTTTAGAAATAAGGCATGGCAGAAAAGCGATGGCCAGGGGATTCCCAACTATCCAACATCTCCACTGGGACACTTAGGATCTCCTATAATATTAAAACCATCAGGTACTCAGGAACATAAATGAGTGTTGCCTGCTCCCAAAGAACCCAGAGAGGAAAGAGGTGGGTTACTCTGCAACTAAGATCGGTGACTGAAACCAGCCTCTTCTCATTCACTGAATGCTTTACTCCATTAACCAACACAGTAGTGGAACCACTGGGAATGATGGGACAACATAAGTTAGTAATCAAAGGGAAGACCAGCAGTTATCCCACCCATTAAAAATGAGCATTTGTTTACTATTTATTTGTTTATTTTTATACTTTTTTTTATACCTAGTCAAGTTATATATTACCTTGCAACAAGGAAAAAGAGTAAAGTTACATTTTGTCCTCATTGATTTAATTTTCACAACCAATTTTTTTTCTAACACACAAATATACAGCATAGGAAAACGAACCAAAAAAAGAGATGAGCACTGCTAGAACTTGCTTAAAGAGAAGGCAAAAAGTGCTGGTACTCTACATAAGCTCTGTCTGCAATTCTAGAGTCACCAGATTTTTTGTGCCCAGAAGATCTGAGGTGAAACACAACTATTTGTCATGTAACTTGTCACTGTTAATTTTCACAGAATGTTACTCTGGAACCTAACTATAGTAGTTTTAGTCTTACCTTTTCAGACACTTGGAAGGATAGTGAGGCATAAATTCACCTTTGCAAGATTTTCTTAGCAAACCACAGGAGCAGAAGACATGGATATTTATTTATTTCATTCATCTATTTATTTGCAGCAGCTTAAACTTAGTGATGTGTATTCAACTAAATTTCAGCCCTCTTTGTCATGACTTTGAGTATTGATGTTTGTGTATTCATTCAGTCCTTGCTTTCTGTTCTGGGGTTTGTAATAAGGAATACAAATAATAGTGTTCATTGTGATGTTATGTGAACAAACACAAGTGACTAAACTCGTTTCATACAATATTAACAGAGAGGTAACCATATTAGTCTGTATTCTAACAAAACAAAACAGTGGTCATGTAGCACTTCAAAAACTAACAAATATTTTATTAGTCAAAGTGCTACAAGACTGTGTGGTTTTTTTCATTTTTTTCCATTTCATACAAGCTGCTAAAGCATCATTAGAGGACAATTATTTACCAAATGTCAACCATTGTTCTACAAGTACAAGATTTCACATTCCAGTACTACTCTCCTAAATTTATTTTTGAATCACCTTCATATAAATGCAACCAACAGTTATTTTTGAAGTTTTCATGACAGAATATATTTTAACCACTGTGCGTAATTTACTCCAATTCATAGAATTTATTTGGGCCTACACGCTAATTTGTGGCCTTTCCTTCTCTTTAGTTTGTTGTTCTTTAGTCTCCTTGTATTTTCTTTCTTTGTCTATCAACTTCATGGTTGTATCTAGCCTGTTGCCTACACAAGGGTTCCATGTTAGCGTCCTTAAGTTTCCTCAAAGCTGAGCCTTGCCTGTTGACTTCACTGAGAATTGTGGGCGCTTAGCAGATTGAAAAATCAGGTCCTATGTCTTTAAGGTGTTACACTCAGAATATGTTGTTTTACTGAGTTGAATTCTATTGTGTTGTGCTACTTATTTACAACATAACGTCTTTAAAGTGTAGTAAAAATATGGATAAATTCTCCCTGTTCAAAACATTTCCTGCAGCTCTATTTATACTGTAATCTGCTTCTCATACACAAAAATATGAAAACCTTTCAAAGATCTCTTGCTTTCATTACCATGTCCTTGACGGCATTCATCTCAGTTTAAAATACTGCAGTGCTGAAACAAACAAAAAATTTCTTTAGGAAAGACAGCTTAAATGACAAAGCACTAACACCTTAACAGACATGAAATGAACACAACACTGAATTGGACACAGCTTTTAAAACAGATTCAGGAAAGAATCATATTTTATTAAGCTAGTGTTAAAGGAGAAATTTGGATCCAATTTAAAATATAATTAGTAAGTTGACAAGATGTGCATTTTACAGCCGTCAGCATTGCATCTCACTTTGACTTGGGTGCTAAGCTGTGGGATTTTGTGGGGGTTTTGGTTTTGTGGGGGTTTTGGTTTTGTTTTGTTTTTGCTCACTGGTTAAAATCAAGTAATTTTATCAGTTAAAGGAAAATTTTGCATCACACTTACAGAATTCGTAATATTGTCACTTTATCCATATACTTCACTGGCATTGTACAGCAGTGTAATAATTGTTTTTTAGCTAGCACGTTCTCAAGCAGCAGCACTTTTTCCAATGGCTGCAGTCTTGATTTGAAATGATTTGAGATGATATATTTATAAAACAAACATATACAAAAGATACTATATAATAGATGGATATTTTCTTTCATTGAAATGCTCCTCTTAGAAATACTTTATGAAAGCTTTAAAGTAACCGTCCATGTTTCGTTTTGATAAGAGGAAAAGAAAGAAAATGTTCACATTGTGGATTCAGTCAGGCGGAGGACATGACTTGTGTAATCCTAATAAATCAGAGCATTCCCGTGTGGCAGAAGCAACAGGGGAATAGTGTAAGAGCAGTGCTGCATGTTGACCTAAGCAAGAGCTTATCGAGAAATGATGTCCTCTTAAACAGACTCCTGTAGAGATGTTCTGCATTTCCTCTGACAAATTGTAAGTGCCCCTGACTGTAACATTCCTAATAAAATAGGGCTGATTTAGCAATGCACAAACTGCCCATTATCTTACTGCATAAAAAGGCCATTTAAAGCAAAGCCTTAGGACACAGGTCCATTGGAAAGAGAACATCTGAAAAATTACCCCCATCTGGTGCCACCAAAGCTGCTGACTACCCTAGGGAAATACCTCATTTCTAAGACAGACAAATGTTCACTTTAATCGGTTAAAAATTGTCATTTTTACACAACTTTGATAACACTTCAAAATCAAATATATTTAACTTAACACAAAACCTGAAATACCATATATCTGATACTGCTGCTGGTATCGGCTAACATTGGCTTCTTTTGTCTCTCAGATCATAATGTTGTGTCCAAGTGCAATTAAAAAGCACACCTCTCTGAAACAATGCTTGAAAGATTAAACAATCTATTTTAACAAACTGTTCCTGTCTGTAAACTTTGCATGCCAAGATTACAACCTGTCATTATCTTCCCAAGAGACAGAGTACCTTTTTAAAAAATATCTCTAATGAGATCTACAAATCTATGTTCAAGACAGCTTACTTTATTGTGTTTATAAAGATAAAAATATTTTAAATAGGTTATGGCTCTTGGGACTGATAGAAACACAACAAGGGGTAAGGTCATTCTGAAATGTTAATAAAAGTTTTCATAAAATATGATGGCTCTCAAAGAGTAATGTTCGGGTGTAAAAAATAACTATAAAAGTACATTTCCTGCTGTGGTAAACATGTAATTTTTCCATGTCTAGTTGATCCTCCAAATTTTTCATTTAGTATATTGGTGGACATTTCCAGCTGTTTGACTACCCTTATGGGATTACATTACTATTAGTTGATGCAGCATATTTTCCTGAGCTTTACCCATTATATTACAAGTTTCTTCAGAAAAGAAGCACACTACTTTTCTTTGGCCATTATGTTAATACATCACTGTTCATTTTAATGGTCAATCTGTGTGTCAAGGAGTGACATGCACAAAGAGAGAATGTACAGGTATCCTAATCGGATAGGAGGGTATTCTGTGAAAAATCACAAGGAATTATGTTTTCTTTTTTTCCTTCTGGTAATATAGCTCTTTAGATAAGAAACTGCAGAAACCCTAGGAGAAACTAGTGAAATCTAGAAGCTAAGTCTTTACAAGTTAAAGGCACTTATATTCTTTTAGTTCCTATTCTCCAGACCTTGGATTTTATTGTTCAGTACTTTTATTCAAGAAGCCCAAAGGAATTGCATTTTTCCTAGCAGTATTTCCCAGACTACAAGCCCAATGAAGTGAATGAAATAACCTTCAGATATTGGAATCCAGTGTTTAGACATAATGTGAGAGAGTATGCTGATGCATCCCAATGTATACCCACTTTCTTTAATAGAAGAGACAGAGAGAATAACGAAAAGTATCACTGTACGAAATTCCATCAGTTGCAGGTATCAGCACTTGTATGTATAGAAATACATGGGCTTGCACAGTTTTGTCCTTGAGGTGCTGTTTCTCTCTTTTTAAAACCGGTTTCTAACAATTTTAAAGATTTTTTTCCCCATCTGAAAAAATATTTCTTTGTGAAATTAAAGCCTTGTATTATGCACACTAAAACCCATGAGGTGACAACTGTGTAAATGAGGTTACACTCTGAGCGTTGCCAATTGAAAATCTGGCCATCGTTCTGTTTAGAGAAGAAGAAAACCTTTCAAAAACATCGAAGTTACTCTGTGTTCAGAAACTCCTCTCCAATTCACAACATGAGCGCAAGCTATGTGAACCCTTGGCTGACAAAAAGGATGTTTTCTAATCAAAGTGAAGGGTCATTGGAGTAATGCCATGGAATGGGGAGCACTCATCTCACACTTGTGCCTCCTGCTGCTGGTGCCTGCCACCACCCACTGCACTTGTTGGGCAGATTTTCAGTGACTCTGGCTTCTGGCCGAACCACACTCTATCCAAGCATGTACAAGCAAAGCCGTCCTGAGCTGCACAGTCTGAAGTGTACCCAATGTCCTGCAGCCCTGCCTAGGTCTCAGTCTTTAATGGGGGCCATTGGCATCAACTTGCAGCCCTTCCTAGATTCAGACCCTTGCTTAGTTCAGCTCGGCCTTATCACAGTATCGCCTCAGTTAGCATGGCTTTCTGTAGCCTGCCTTTGATTCATTCTTTAATCTGTTCAACAGTGTCCAGCACAGTACCTGATTAGGATGCAAAGTTCCTACTCTGGTACTGAGCAAGGCCCAGGTGGCTTCTTCCTTGGAGACTTCTTGAAGCTACTTAAGTCCCCAGTCCTTCCAACCCTCTTGGACTCAGTTCAGTGACCTCAACTCCTTGCTGAGTCAGTCCCACTCTGGCCTCCTTCTCTAGGCTGCCACAGTTCTAATTCCCTTCTTTTGTGGTCTGTGGGAAACCTGAACACGCCTACTGCTCCTGCTGAAACCACAGACCCTTTAAGTACAGCAGCTTTGTGCAGCATCCCTTTATTTATCGCTGATCTAACTTTTCCACTGCATCTGTTTTAGTTGAGTCCCAGCAGTCAGCCAGAAGCTTCTTCCTCACACCCCCAGTTCCTGCAAGTAACCATCTGCTTAGTCTCAGTGGCCACCCAGAAGGTATTCTCAGGCTCCCTCCACTCTACCAGTAACTGATCTCCCCAGGCCCTTCAGCCAACCATCAGCAGCTCTTGCTCCCGCAGTCCCTGCCATCAGATGGAGATCATTCTGACCCTAAACCTCCTTTTATACATGCCTGCTGGGCCTTAATTAGCTGCATCCCTCTACCCTTTTCTGAGGTGGGCTGCCTCAAGCAAAGGGTGTCAGGGCCTAGTCCGCCTCATCACATACTATTTCAATCCCAAGGCTCTCTTCAGGAGTAGCAGACAAAGAAAGTAATGTTTGAAGCAAAAAGGGAACAGCTAGATGCCCAAATCAGCAGCCCTTGTTCATAGCAGTACTCAGTTCAGTTTAGCTGCACTTCATTTTTGAAGGCAGCAGGAGTATTGTTGCAACAGTTGGAAACTTATTTCAACCCAATACTTCGATATTTTTGTAATAGTTTCTGAAGAAGACTTTGTCAATCGAAGTAAGCAGCATTGGCATATTTTCTGTTTTCACCGTGAAGCAGCATTTGATGCACTTTGCACCTAAATGCCCTAGTTTAGATTGAAGACCTGAGGGGAAAGAGAAATTTTCACCTTCCTCTCCTCTGCAAATGTGCCTTACTAACTACAAGTCATTGCTTTCTAACTGTGCACTCCACAATAAAAAGGCCTTCTCCTATACTTCAAACTGACTACTACTTGCCCTTTGCATATCACTCTACACTGAGTACAATACTCCTATGTATCTAAATGCACATTAACCAAATCTCCACATTATTCAGATCTCTTCCAGGCTTTGCAGTGTGAAATACACAAGATATGTGCCCTCCGCAGCATGTACTTCACAACAGGGGACAAGGAAGGAATTTGAATAAATGCAGAGGTTTGGATAACAGAGCAGAGACCCCTGCAAGGAGGAGGGGGAGGCCAGCTCTTGATTATCCTGAATCTTTTAATTGTCTGAACTCTTGATAATTTCAGTAAAATTCATGTCCCATATGCCAGTTGGATAATCAGCACTATACTGCATTCTATTCTCTGCAATACCTTTCCTGTATCTATTCTGTCAGATGCCTGCCTCTCTTTGCCCTGCTGTAATTCTGTGCAACTTCCTTGTCTTACACCTATGGATGAGGTTGGATCTATTCCCAGCATGAAACACATTAAATTCTCTCTCTCTCTCACTCACACACACACACACCCCACATGTAACCACATATAGTTCAATGACTAACACAAATTGATCAAACTTGGATATTTTGCAGATCTCACTGAGATCTCAGAAGCAACTTAAGTTCGAAGAAAATTACCTCAGCAGTTCTACAATTAGGAGCACAAAACATTTTTCACTTGTGTACAACAGGATTTTATGTTACATTTAATTGCTAGTTGTGAATCTGAAAATGTTGAATTTGAAAACGGTGGGCCCAATCTCCACTTTGTTTTAGATCTTTACGAAATTCATCATATGTTAAACATTGAAAAATAAAAAATTACCCGTAAACATTATAAATCAGCTGGTGTACAATTATAGGTTAATTTGTATTTTAGACCAAATACCTTTGGAAGATTTCTTTGAGTATATTGGGAAAAGATGGCATTTACAGTCCCCGCCCCCTGCCACCCCACCCTGCCCAAGAAAGAAAAAGTGTTAATGTAACATTCATTTGAAGAGTGGAACTATTCTAAAATTGGTAAGGGAAAAAAACACATCTCCTTTATTTTCAAAATAAAAACAGAAATTCCATGCACAAAATAAGGGTTAAGATTAAGTAACAATTATCTCAAAAGTCAAGACATGCAGAATTAATGATGAACACCAAATATACACATCGCATGTGTTCGGAAATGAAGGCTCTAAGCCTAGGAATCACAAAATGATCATAGAATTTTACTCCAGGTCTTGAATTTGTGAGTAGACTCTGCGTGGCCATCATGTCCCATGTTTCCCAGCTAAAAAACCACTTGCCTGACTCATATTCACCCTTTTGTTTAAGCCCAGAGTTATCATTGACAACCTATTTGCATTACTGGACTGAGAAGATAGTTGTCATGTTCTTTCTACTACCTTCCTGCTCAGCAGAACTCACTGTACAGTAAACCCTCAATTTAACGGACTAATGTGGGAAGGAGTGTCCATTAATGCTGAAAGTTCACTGTATCTGAATGGGTGCACTGTATGACGATGCACTGACCTTCCCAGCCCATCACTCGTGCCTGCCTGTCCTCTGTCCCCACTTCCTTCCTTCCCCTCTCCTGCCCCATTCTTCCCCTCACTCCTTCATCTCACTCCCCAATTACCAGGAGAGGAGCTGAATGCCAGGCTGGCACTTTCACTTCCAGCAGCTCTCAGTGCAGCAGGTCCTGGCTCTGAGCTGCCTGTGGGAAGGTAGAGCGTGGCCACCTCCAGCCTGGCACCGAGCAAGAGCGTCCAACACCGTGGCTGCTGCTCAGCGCCATCGCAGGCAGTGGGCAGCCCAGGGCTGACATGCACCACACACACGAGGCTTTGGGAGGAGAGCTTCTGTGCCCTGCCACAGCCCGGCTCTGGCACCTCTGGCCCTGGTGGCCCCAGCAGCTGCAGTGGTCCCTCCAGCCCTGGTGGCCTCAGCCACTCAGGCAGCTCCTCCAGCCCCAGCAGTGACTCTGGTGATTCTCTGGCATTTATTTGGGGGGGAGGGGCAGCTGGCAGACAGCATCCTTTATTTCCAAAGTCTGGTATACTGGGGTCCATTAAATAAAGGGTTTACTGTACTTCCCACAAGTGACCTTAGAAACTGTCCCGTCAAAAGACGCACTTTGTTTCACAAAAAACTTTTGGTATTTTATTGTTTATGGATTTTTCATTTCTTCTTTTTTTAATTCTTTTCCCTGAGGGGGCGAGAAGGGAAGCACTGCAGGAGCTTTCACAAATCAGGAAGTATTCCTGACAGCAAATCAACTTTTTAATGGAATTTAAATGCCGTATTTCAGTCACAGAAGAACTTTCTGTAGCGCCTCACATGCAGCTGAGTGGCTAATCTACACTCTTTCATGCTCAGTCTGACACAGTTATGAGAGTTCACCCAACTTGTTCCATGGCTCAGAGAACTAGTGCATCACAGAGAGCTCCTGAGACTAAATGCACCATCTGTGGATTAATCAAATCTCTCTGACACATAGAGGAGACTCTGAATCTGAAACCTATACTGACCTGTTCTTGCTGCTCCCAGCATTGTTGCAACAGCTGAACCCTGCACTCCCCACTGAGAATCACCCTGGAAGCAGCTAAATAAACTGAGAGGGAAGGGACACAATATGAATATCATTCAGAGTAAATCTCCCTTTGTACTCTACTGTACACTGGCAGAGTTACTGCTGTCATAACCCAGTACTTTTTTTTCATGCTACCCTCCCCATTCAATCTAATGGACTACATATTTATACTTTATTCTAGGATGCCCCCTACCTATGGAATGTCCTTTGCAGTGGATACATAGTACATCTGTGCTTCCAAGAAAAGTTAGGCCAAGGTGGCTGAATTTTACAGTTCAGGTTTATGGAAGAGATGGAAATTTAGAAGTAAAACATCAAAGAGAATTAAACTATGCTGCAATTTGCCATCTACTGATCCTGTAAATGCCATGGGCAACGATAAATTTCAGCAAAAGCATTTTGTCTTACCACTACTGTTTCAGTTTCTGTCAGACAGGATCAAACTCTCTAATCTGGAGCTCTCTCATCTGCCAATACCCATCATCCGGCATGATTTTATTTAGCTCCATAATCACTTATGGGTGTGGCCAAGTTTCCCGTGGTCCCATAAAGCTTGTTTACAGCCAGCTGTCCTGGCTCACAGTGTTCTGTGTTGTGATTTATCTGTAATTTACCCCCAAATGTCTTCTAAGAGCCCAATAAGTCATGCAAATGTTGGCAATGCTACTAGAGTATATTGACCTCCCATGGTCCAGCAACTTCTCTCATCTGGCACCAGTCAGAACCCAAGGGTGCCAGATTAGGGAGGTTCAACCTGTACTACCATACTTCAAGTTGGGTGAGGGCATTGGCATGGGAGACACATAGGCTACATCTACACGTGCCCCAAACTTTGAAATGGCTACGCAAATGGCCATTTCGAAGTTTACTAATGAAGCGCTGAAATGCATATTCAGCGCTTCATTAGCATGCGGGCGGCCGCAGCATTTCAAAATTGACGTGCCTCGCGGCCGCGCGTCTCATCCAGACGGGGCTCCTTTTCGAAAGGACCCTGTCTACTTCGAAGTCCCCTTATTCCCATGAGCTGATGGGAATAAGGGGACTTCGAAGTAGGCGGCGTCCTTTCGAAAAGGAGCCCCATCTGGAGGAGACACGCAGCAGCGAGGCGCGTCAATTTCGAAGTGCCGCGGCTGCCCGCATGCTAATGAAGCGCTGAATATGTATTTCAGTGCTTCATTAGTAAACTTCGAAATGGCCATTTGTGTGGCCATTTCGAAGTTTGGGGCACGTGTAGACACGGCCATAGAGCCTATGAGCTGAAGTGAGGGTTAATCAGAAGAGCCTACGGGTCTCCCAGATGATCAAGAGCAGATCCTTGGCTGAAAGTCAAAGTCAAAAAGGGCTGGATTTTCCTTAGTGCATCTGCAGAAGCATATGAAAAGCCTTTCCTACCTTCATTGGGTGAAAATTCAAAGAGTCAGGAAAGCTGAGTCAGTTAGCATAAAGATGCCCACAAGTGCCACTTTATAAGGCCTAGCAGATACAAAAATGGTTACAAGCAGAGCAAGAGGAGTTTGCAGAGCTCCACTACGCCTATATGGAGGCGCCTCTTGGCTTCCCATTGGGTAAGTCTGACTGCTAGTTTTAGTCCCTCTCTGAACCCCTAAACTGAGCACTAGTTCAGAGAAAGAGTACTAACTGAATTAGATAGAGCAGTGTGCTGGCAAACTACACTGTTTTCCTATTACCAAGGGAGAGGTGCAGAGTCTGAATTATACACAGGAATGCATACATAAGCTGTAAAGACATCATCCTCTGGTGGTTGAGGTATACAAGTTTGCTACCCTAGCAAGAGCTCCTGGATGTTTTATTCTCAAGTCATTCAATATGTCTTACAGTGCAGAAGGTTTGAAGTGAAAATGGTAAGGTCTGTGATCACTCATTTAGGTCACCGTTGGGTAGTGTCAAAGCTATGGCCTGACACTTGTGCCTCCTGCCCCTTGTAGGAAGTCACTTCTACCACTGGCCTCAAGCAGCCTTTGCACTCAGGGAGTACAAAGGTGAAGACTATCAAGAAGTTGGTGCAAAGAAGGCTGCTCACATAGTCCTACAGATGCATTAATGACAATCTAACCCTTTATTCTTCCACTATTAGGTTATATATAAAATTGCTTTGCATTATATTTTTATTGTTTGAAAAGTAATATAAAATGAAAAAGAGGCCATGGCCCATATTCACAGCTCTGTCCAAAGAGTGCTGTGCACAACTGTGGAGGCCATGTGAAAAGAGATGCTTTGCACCCTAATTCCACATCTCTGAATTGGTACCAGCTGTAGGTACCTTAAAGCAGCTTCAGGACTTCTGTATATTATGCCAGATGCCTACAGCCCCCGAAAGACTATTGATGATGCAAAATATTGATCGGGCATAAAGATGCCTCCATCACATCTTGTTCCATCTGAACATGGGGCCAGAAATTTTCTCCTTTGGCTGGATCCATTGGCTTTAGGACAACTTTGCACAGGGAAAATAGTCCAAAGCTGCCCCTAAAAAAGACACGAGAATTGGACCCTAATATCAGTTTTAGGAACAGAGCACTCAGGGTGTATTTTATTTTTAAAATGAAAATGAGTCATTAATGTAATGCAAAAAGGGAATCTTATGTTCTTGAACAAAATGGCATTCAGAATGGAATTGCAGTTTATCGAAAGCTCCGCCTACAGATGTGTCAAATGTAGGAAAAAAAGTTGATGAAATAAAGTTAATTTTGCATGTTGCGGGCAGTTAATACATTAACAGGATTTGCTGGCTGAAATAGGTGCACAAAAGTATCTGGTGTCTTGCTTC